>NW_009602607.1:0-1241 GCF_000690535.1 Cariama cristata | reverse complement strand
CTTGAGGTGACCCTGAGAGCTAGCCACAGCGCGTTTCTTCAGAGAACAGAAAAAGCCCTGTGGGTGGCTAAGCAGGAGCCAAAATAAAACCTGCTGTGTGCTTGGCTCTTGTTCCTGGTGGGTTCTGGTGCTCTTTGACACCAGAAATGGCTTTAGAGAGGCCAGGTCCCAGCTGCCAGGGAGCCGAGCCCACCGTCCCACCACTGCTGTGCTCCACCTGGGGCCGGGCCCCCATCCTCGCGGTGCTCTCGCAGACGTTCAGAAATCCCGACTCTGCTCCGAGTGCCTGCAACACCTGTGCCCGCAACACCTGTCACCCAAATTAAGCCACTTTCTTTTCCTGGTGTCGCAGGTATGTCGAGAGTACCAGCGTGGCAACTGCAACAGGGGAGAGAACGACTGCCGGTTCGCTCACCCCGCCGACAGCGCCATGATCGACACCAACGACAACACGGTCACTGTCTGCATGGATTACATCAAAGGGAGATGCTCACGGGAAAAGTGCAAATACTTTCACCCTCCTGCACACCTGCAAGCCAAGATCAAGGCTGCCCAGTACCAGGTTAACCAAGCTGCAGCTGCCCAGGCAGCAGCGACTGCAGCTGCCATGGTGAGTTTGGAAAACACCTCTGGAGTAGAAGTATGTTGACGAGAGATGATGATTGATGCGTTAGCTGTTCTTGCTGGAGGGGGGTGCGTGTAAGTGTGCTCGGGGGTCCCAGTCACTACACGGTGCAATGAGCTTTCCTCAGCATGTGGTGCCAGATCTGCTCTTAAGTAGTTTCAGACCGTTAAGGTGTTTCACTAATTTTGCCTGCCGACGTACAGAGTTCCTATATGTACATATATGTGTGCATACGTGTGTGTGTGTCTGTATGTGTGTGTGCATATATGTATATATAGTTTATTGTATGTTTGTGTGTGGGTAGACGCGTATCTATCTAGCTGCACAGATAGATAAGCCCGTATTTCAGTTGCCGTAAGTCCGTGTTTGTAGAGACTCGGTTTGAAGTCGATCTGACTGTGTTAATGCTGTTCGTAGCCCGCTCCCCCGTCCCCCACGCGAGGGCTGTCGGCGGCTCTCGCGGGGCAGTAGCGCCAGCCGCCTGGTTGTAGCAGCCAGATCTGGAACTGCTCAGGACCTGGTTTCCTGGCGAGGAGAGGACAGCACCCCGAGGAGGGCTGCGGTGGCGCTTTGGCCTCCCTGTGCTGAGCCCCGTGGGGGTGTGGGAAGAGGGGCG
>NW_009602606.1:1527-1847 GCF_000690535.1 Cariama cristata | reverse complement strand
GGCATGGGGATGCCTGAGCTCCCTCTTGGGCTGCCAAAAATTGAGGGAGGACTTATGACACAGACAGTCCCACGGATGTGCCTTTGGGCTGGCAAAATCCTGGTGTACCTAGCTGGGAGCAGAAAACAGGACAAGTGTCTCCCATCCTTCCCCTTTAGCAGCTTAGGAGCCCACAGGCTCCTCCATCATCAAATTCAAATGGAAATGGCTGAGAACAAGCACTTGTGTCACAGCGCTGGGCAGGGGCCGAGAAATCGGTCCAAGGTGCCACCAAAGAGATGGGGAGCGAAGCAGCGGAGCCTGAGCCCTGCGGCGGCCGG
>NW_009602606.1:0-1480 GCF_000690535.1 Cariama cristata | reverse complement strand
CCCGCACGTTCTCATACCCCTGCAGGAAAAACTGCCGAGGGATCCCCTGCAGCCCCAGGATGTTCTGTGCAGGAAGACAAAGCCGGGTCAAAGCCCGGCACAACCTGAGCTGCCAGGTGCCATGGAGGGACTGCCAGGGGCACGGGGGCTCAGCCCTGCCCGGGGTCCTGGCACACGCACGGTGTCGGCGCTGCTGCCCACGCACACGCTCCAGGACAGCCCCTTCCCCACACGGCTCCGAGCGGGCAGGGCTCAGAGATGCTCTGATTTTTTCCCCGGTCCCAGGCCCTGAGAAGCCTCCACCCTGTCCTGCACACACGACTGCGCAGCTCCTCCCGGGAGGGGGTTCAGTTTGGGGCCCTCGCCCCAGCCCGCGCAGCCCTGCCGTCCCCCTGCACCGTGCTGGGAGCAGCAGCAACGGCCCAGCGCCTTCGCAGCAGGCCCCACAAGGGCCCAGCGCCTTCGCAGCAGCCCCCACCACGACCGCAGCCGTTAGCCAACACCGGCCCGCTGGTTCCTCGCAGAGCCTGACACCATCTGCCAGAGTCTCTGATTTTGGTTAACCACAAAGGAAGCATTGCAGCCCCAGAAGAGCCGGGGGGCCAGAGGTCCCTGAGAGGCCAGCGAGGGACCGGCAGAGCTGCAAACCCCCCGTGCTGAGAGAGTCACCCAGCACCTCCTGCAAGTGACCAAATCGAATGTCCTGGTTTTACTGGTGTCCTGAATGCCACCAGCTGGTCACAGGGGGGTGCCTTCGGCTTGGTCTGCTCCGAGCAGAGCACTCAGGGACCCACCAGAACTGCTGGCAGGGGGGACCTGTGCCCCTTTTGGGGCTCCTTCCTCGTGCGCTGAGCACATCACCCAGCCCGGTGCTAAATATCCCAGCTCCGCAGCACGGCCGGCTCTAGGAGAGAGCAGGCGAGGCGTCCAGAGCAGACCGGCAGATCCTACCTTGATCTGGTTGAAGCTGATGGTGATGGAAGCAGCCGATGTAAACCCCTTAATGACCGGGTAGGAAATGAAGTCCAGGAGGAAACCTGCACGGGACGGGCGGCACTGAGCACGCTGCCGGCCCCGACGGGGAGCCCAGGGCGTTTGTGTGTGCACAGGCTGTCACAAGCGTGAGCCGGACAAGCCCAGCGACTCGGAGAGCACAGGCGAGCGGCAGAACAACCGCAGGACGTCCAGCGATAACCTAAAAATGCAACCACGCACGGCAAGAGTGTCTCACCGAGGTGCAGGAGCCCCATGGCCAGCTGGATGCAGCCAGAGAGGAAGGCGAGCAGGACGGCATAGACAGGCTCGTGGAAGGCGTAAGAGGAGACGAGGAGCGACATGATGGCCGTGGGACCCAGCGTCACGTCCTTGGCGGTGCCCAGGAAGCAGTAGACAAAGCAGCCCATGAAGGACGAATAGAGGCCGTACTGCAGGGGGACAAAAGGGGCACTGGCACAACGCCCCCAGGACGAGGAGGGCCGGG
>NW_009602605.1:0-901 GCF_000690535.1 Cariama cristata | reverse complement strand
CGGTAGCCCCGGGCCGCCGCAGCCGGAGTCGATGAGGGACCGTGGGCGAAGGGAGATGCAGGGAGGGAGGGATGGACACAGGGAAGCAGGGATGCAGGGACAGTGGAGCACAAGGACACAGGGATGGAGGGACACAGAGGTGACGGTACAGAGGGATGGGGGGACTTAGGGATGGAAGGATGCAGGGAGCGAGGGAGACGGAGGGGACACAGAGATGGAGGGATGAGGGACTCGGGGACAGAGGGACGTAGGGATGCAGAGATGCTGAAGGCCTGCCGCCGCAGTTCCCACCTTCCAGTACAGCCAGAAACCTCTGAGCCAGTTAGGCAGGACCTCGGTGATGGGGGCCACCAGCACGACGTTGTCTATGTCCAGCCAAACCTGGAACTGGAGGGAGAGGAGGAGGGGGCGAGAGCACTGCCAGGCCCCAGGGCAGGACCGAGGGACTCCTGGCAATGGCCCGCTGGGAAACCAGTGGATGTTCTCCCATCAGACCCACGCTGGGTGTAAAATACAAAGCCTTGTGGATTCTCCAGTGGCTAGTATGGATGAATTCACTGCCCAGATGTGAGCATGGTGATCCCCTCCCCCTGCACGAAGCTGGCAGGGAAGGAGCCACGTCAGGGCATCTCTCTGCCATCAAACGGGGCGGTGGGGTTTCATGGATCCCATCCCGGAGGGAGAAACGGCAAGGGAGAGGGAAGCAAGAGGTGGTGGGCACGGCTGGCACCCACGCTGCTGCGCAGGGTCGCGGGGGTCCGGCTGTCGATCAACACCTCATTGATGATGATGAGTATGGACAGAGTGAGCCTGGCACCCATCCGTACCTTGGCCGTGTATTCCTTGTGGTCCCAGGGGTCCTGGAGGGGAGGCAGGGTGGGGAGCCCAGGCAGGGTGTCCC
>NW_009602604.1:554-1076 GCF_000690535.1 Cariama cristata | reverse complement strand
GGTCTGCGCCGGCGGCGCGGTGGGTCAGGCTGACGTGCTCCGCCGTCATCGTCATCATCGTCGCCGTCGCGGAGTAGGTTGACGTTCTTCGTCGTCGTCATCATCGTCATGCGTCAAGTTGACGTTCCTCATCGTCGTGGTGAGCCGTGTTGGTGTTCTCCATCGTCATCGCCGTCATGGGCCGCGTTGGTGCCGGCCATCGTCATCGTGATGGCTCAAGTTGATGTTCTTCATCGTCACGGCGGGCCGTGTTGGTGCTTTCCATCATCATCGTCATCACGGAGGGGATTAACGCCTTTCATCGCCATTGCCATGAGTTGACGCTCTCTGACATCGTCATCGTCGTGACGGGGCGGGTCGATGTTCTGCGTCGTCACCGTGATGGACAAGCTGATGCTTTCCATCATCATCATCACCGTCATCATCATCACCACGGTGGGCCGTGTCGCTGTTCTCCACCCCCTCGCACCGTGCCCCACGCTCACGTTCTCCACCATCTTCCTCCCCACGGACCCCCTTGGC
>NW_009602604.1:0-522 GCF_000690535.1 Cariama cristata | reverse complement strand
TCTTCATCGTCGTCCTTCTTACGGACCTCGCTGACGTTCCCCATCATCGTCACGGGCCAAGTTGATGTTCTCCACCATCATCATCCTCCTTGTGCCCACGTTGACGTTCTCCACCATCCTCTTCCTCCCCACCGTGGCCCTCATTAACGTTCTCCATGATCATCCTCGTCGTCCCACGTTGACGTTCTCCATCATCATCGTCTTCCTCCCCACTGTGGCCCTCGTTAACGTTCTGCATCATCCTCCTCGTCCCACGTTGACGTTCTCCATCAACATCTTCCTCCCCACCGTGGCCCTCGTTAACGCTCTCCATCATCCTCCTCCTCGTGGCCGGCGTTGATGCTCTTCATCCTCCTCCTCCTCCTCCCCGTGGTCTCCGTCTCCTCTCCCCCCATCACCGCCCTCCTTGATGTTTTGCGTCATCGTCGTCGTCGTCGTCGTCGTCGTCGTGACCTCATCGCCCTTCACCGCCCGCAGCGGCCGACCCCGAGTACCTGGATGAGCGACGGCTGGAGGGTGAGG
>NW_009602603.1:5868-7139 GCF_000690535.1 Cariama cristata | reverse complement strand
CTCCCTTTTTTTTTTTCTTCAATAAACAACTTTCATCACTACGTGAAAAAAGCTTAAAATGCCTGCACTGAAATGAGGTGGTTGCTTATTTTTGTGGCGTGGTGATGTGTTGGGTTTGGTTTTTTTCCCTTCTTGTAAACACAACTTGCATCATCAGTACAATAAAACCTCAATGCAAAGGGATTTAGTTGTTTGTTTGTGGTCCTTTTTATGTGCATTTGTGTTTTTTGACACCACTTCCATCAGATTTTTCAATGCAGCAAAATCTTACCCCACAGATATTCAGGAGGGCTTATTTGTGATGTTCTTTGTGTGCTTGTCTTTTAACATGGCTTTCATCTTAAATGGGAAAAGAATGCCCCACCTTACCCGAGATATTTGAAGGTTGTTTATTTTACGGCCCTCTTTAATTTTATGACTATAACGGAAAAAAGACCAAGTCCTAATTTGCCCATAGGCTCTCTTGTACCACACCGGCAATGTCAGAAGGTCCTCAGTGGGGTATTTACCGGTGTAATTCATACCAGTGCAGTGTAAAGGTGCCTTAGTACAAATGAGAAGAGGGCTAAAAATCTTTTGTCTGTAGAGATAATTTTGTATCTGATGAAAACAAGAAATATTAGGACCTGGAGTGATTTGGGTGGTGTGTGGTGTTTGTTTTTTTTAAAAAAAACCCCACCAAACAAAAAACCCCACCACCTCAAGGTTGGATCCTTAGCAATTTGCTTGTAAGTTGGTACAGCACCTCCGATGCTTTCAGGTGAAGCCCACACTGCTGGGCGTAAACTGGCACGTGCTGGAGGTGCGCCAGTTTGTGCCAGATTAAGACCCTCTAGGCTGCATCAGTAGCAGTATGTACTTGTGCAGGATCTGGCCTTCTAGCAGCAGTAAGGAGGAGGTTGTCAGTGGGTTTAACTCTGAGTTTGCTCTGAAGTGAAATATCCGATGGAACTACTCTGTAGGCATGGCTGCAGTTTCCATTGCACTGTCCTTCTGCTGGCATTTACACCGGGCACGGTGCAGCGGGCACATCCATCCCGTCCACTGCCCCGGCCTTTTCCGATGTACGGGAGCCTCGGTGCAAACCACAGCGGAGTCCCGGTGTCTTGTTGTTACCGTGCCCCGAGTGGGAAAAGGTTGGGGATGGGTTCGTGCAAAGTAAACGGCAGTGGGATCGGATGCATCCTACACTCTTGCTGCTGGGCAGGTGGACCAAGCTCTTGAAGCCTTCTCTGTTAGTTTTGATGGATTTGTTGACCCTTGATGCAGGA
>NW_009602603.1:2034-5818 GCF_000690535.1 Cariama cristata | reverse complement strand
CACCCACCCCTCCCCAGTTTGGCAATGTCTAGACTCCATTTATTTGTTTGTTTTTAGCCAGACCTAGCTGCTCTGCGGATTAATTCCAGTTAGATAACTGGTCTGGATGCCGGAGGCTCCACAGTCCTCAAGGGTTTGTTCCTGTATGTTAACATTTGTGGCTTACTAGGGTAATTTGTGAACACATTTACTTTGAATCAATTGGCAATCAGTTAATTGAAGTTAAAAAGAAAAAGGGGTGGAGGGAGGAAATAATCGCACAAGCTTCCTTTGCACAATGCTTTGGGGTCTGTGTTATTGGCAAAAAAACAGAATAAGAGAAGCTAGGTAGCGGAAACGCAACGAGAAAGGGCTTAATTCTCTCGCTAATATAAAAACCTGCCTGGCAGGAATCTGCCAGGGATCAGTTAGCTGATGTCTGCACCCTGCCTTAACGAGTAGAACACTACAGCGAAGTTATATATTATTTTAGTTTCTACAGGTCCTTTTCTCCTCTTAGTTTTACCTTTTTAACACCACCTACTAAGCAGTTCTCTCCCCTTTTAATAAATAACCCACGGACTAAAGTGGTTTGTTGCATGGTGTCTTCAAATTTCAGTTATACATGAAGAAAGCATTTCAATTAAAAAAAAAACCAAACAAACCAACACATACAGGACAAATTTCATTTGAAAAAAGCAGATGGGGCCGTGCTACTCATCCGGCCAGGGTATAAAGGGCCACGTCCTGATCTGGGTGTGCTCCGTCAGAAACAGGGCGACGTCAGAGAAGGCTCAGTCCCTATTTAGTTGTGCGAAGCGAGGTCAGGGTTGAGGTAGAGATGGGCTGGGAGCCTTGGCACTAAGTGGGTAAATCAGATTTAAGCCCATCTTGATTTTCGCAGATGTAAATCAGCGCAGCTCTCCTGGAAGTTGGTGGAGTTCTCTGGATTTACACTGCGGATGGCTTGGCCTGTCGTCTGCGCCAGTTTAGAGCTGCTGGAGATCTGGGCCACTGGACCTGCGGGGCTGCTGGTCTTGATGGAGTTGGTCTAATTTCCTGTGGGGTTATTTTCTCCCGTTTTTAAGCACAGGATCCCCCATCTGTCTGTCTCTGCAAAGCTGGCTTTCCTGTCTGCAGGCCTGCACGGAGACCCTCCCTCCTCCTCCCCCTGCTTCTCACACCATCGACTGCACCATGCGTCCTTTTGTCCGTTTCTAGATCCTCCCTCCCCCTCTCGCCATGCTCTCTCCTTGCCCGTCTCCCTTGTGCCGTTTTGGGGGGTCTCTCCTTTGCCTCCACACCCCTAATTCTCCTCCTCCCTTGGCGGGATCACGGCGTGCCTCTCCCTCCATTTCCATCACCTTTCCTCCATCCCTAACTCCCTCCCACCCTCTCCGGCTCGTGTAACTCGCTTACGTTTGCCCTCATTCATGTGTATTCCTCGCCACCGCTTCCTTCCATCTGTCCCCAGCGTGGAGCCCCTGTCCTTTGTCACCGCTCTGCTCGCCTGACCCTCCGTGTCGCTTCCTTGATTGTTCCCTGTCGTGCAGGGCTCGGATCCCTCTCCCCCCATACGCAGTCATTGTCCCGTGGCTTAAAAAAAACCCGCCGAACCCAAGCCCAGCCCTGACAAATGCCCACCTGAGGTCTTTTTGCAAACGAGAGCAAGCCTTGCGCTCCTGGGAAGCAGAACGTGGGTCACTGAGGCATTTGGCAAATGCTCCGTCAGTCTGGGGTGATGCGCGGGAGGCATTTTCAGCCCGGATGCTCGCCCCCTTTCTTTCCATGCGACGCTCCGGTGATATCCCTGGGGAAATGGTGGCATCTCGGTTAATCTTCCTAAGATGGAATCTCCATCTTTGGAGCGAGCGGCGTAGGAGAGGGGCAGGGAAATGTCTGCCAGGGATGGGGCAGGGAGAGCCGACCCTGCCCTGGGGCTGCGGGAGGGCATAGGTGACCCCTTAACGGTTTTATCCCACCCTCCACGGGCTCCTTGGGATGAACCTTTATTCTGTGATTTTGTCTGCGTGGTTTTATTCTACAGTTGCATCACGCCTAGCGCCGTAAAGTCCTGTTCTTTGAGTTTCCTAGGTACTAACAGTCCCATGCTGTAGATGACCATCGGTCCGCATCAACCGTTTAGAAACTTTACTAAACAAAGCGTTGCAAATATACTTCAAGGTGCAAGCTCGGTGGGGAGTAACATGTGAGCTACATTGGACTTGGCAGGGGGTGGGTTTGAGTTGGGTTTTGGGGATTTGCCCGGCTCCTCCTCTGGGTCAGAGCTAGCATTTCTATTCCTCAGGAACGTGAAATTAGTGGCTTAGAGATGGGTTTAATGCAGCAGCATCTCAATGCTAAGTATTATAGGAAGTTTTGCAGTGACACAGAGCAAGAGACAGCTATTTTTCCTGTTCCACCAGTGGGGCACTGAGGATCAGAGAGCTGAAGTAGCTCTGAAGAGTTAAAAGTCGCATTGGGAGTCGACAGCGAAGTCGGGATTTACCGGCACGTGTCCGACACCAATGCCAAGACCCTCTGACAGGTGGTGGGGTTTCGAAGCTATGCCGGGAGGTTTCGTGTTTGCGCAGTCTCCTGCAGTTTGATGAGGTTGCACCCCGGTGCCCATGCGATGTTGCGAGATGCGAGTGTGACCCGTCAGGCTGAGCATGCTTTCTGCAGCTGTAACTATTGGTTGTACCGTGTGCGGCGCCTGCCACCGCTGCGAGCGCGGGGGAATTATTCTTGTCAGCTGTAAGTGGCACGAGGCTCTGGTTTTATCACTAAAGGTGCAGGGTTCGATTCTTGTTAATGATACGTGGTGGTGGGATCATTACGTTCCTGTAAATACCCCGATGTCACAAGTCTGTGTCTCATGAGATGAGCTGCAGATAAGTGGCAGCCCTGAACTCCCAGCTGGGAGAGGTGTTGTTATTTATTAGGATCTGTATAAATAATAACGTTCCAGCCCATGAGCTGAGGAGTCTTAATTTCTTGGTTGCTGAAGCATCGTTTGCACGGCATCTTGTGTTAAAGTATGATGTCAATGTAGCACGTTGAGGAAAACTTGCTGGTGTCAGATGGTCAGAGGAGAGGACAAGCGATGGGCTCCTTTTGGGGAGAGAAGATGGGATGGGGAGGAGGTGGGGGATCTCAGGGAGGTTTCAGTGCCACATCCTGATCCTCATGTTCCATGAGCCCTGAATCAGACACCTGAATCCTTGGGAAACCAGGGCAAAATGCTCACCTTACTCCATCTACACTAGTAGAAATGCAGTGCCCTGGAGAATGCCATTTTTTAATTTTTCTTAGAGGCCCTAGCTTAGAGCAAACCTCCCTGCAGAAGAAGCCCCGATCTTCCCAATGGGAACTTGGTGCCAGGCTTTGAAAATGCCTTCAGGCACCGAGTAAGGCTTTTGGAGAGAGAGATCAGAGGGACAGCAGCAGGGAGGGTTTCCAGAAGCAGTTTAGAAAACGGTGCCACGTCTGTAAAAATATTTGGTTGCTTGATGGCATCCTAGTGTCATCTAGGAACCTGGAGTCACACAGCTGGCTCTAAACCCCTGTAACAAACGATTTGGAAGCCGAAACACACTGAAAAGTCTCTTGCCTTTTTTGGAAAAGCAGAAAGATGTTTTCTGAGCTGTAAGGAGCAGGGGGAATAGGCTTGGTGGGCTCCAGGGAGGTGGATACTGATACACAAAAGTATAGGCATGGCAAAAGCATAGGCAGGGCATGGCAAGTGACCTCAGGAAAGGGTCCGAGCGCCCGGACCGCTGTCGTGGAGAGGCCTGCGGCCGTC
>NW_009602603.1:404-1934 GCF_000690535.1 Cariama cristata | reverse complement strand
TGCCTTCGCTGCCGCTCCCGGTGAGCGCCAGGAGCAGGGGTCTGCGCGCAGCCTGCGGTGGGGTTCTGTGTGGACACGAGAAGCCCTGCCCCATTTCTTGCTGGTTTGACCCCAAAGCAAATGTCGGCATCCTGCTACCCCCTGGCCTTCTAGCCGTGCCGACGTTTGGGGTCCCACCATGTGGGGAGCCCAAACTGCATCCCTGCTACCTGCTCCCCCCCCAAGCTTGGCCCCCCAAAACTGACCCAGGGCACACCAGATTCACCCCAAAAGCTCCCCAGTAGGACAGAAGTCCCCGTGGAGGGCTCTGCTCTCTTGAGTTATGGCAGACGTCTCTCCCCTCGTGCTCCACGTGAGCTGTCATGGGGTGGCGAAGGGGCTTCACATCGGCCATGCCTGGCTGTGGACTCAGCGTCCCCCTGCTTTCTCCTGTCATCTCCAGCCTCTCTCACGGCCCCATGTGTCAGCCAGATCCTCCCTGTCCCAAGAGCCACTCTGAGGAGAGGGGAGCCAGGGCGGCCATCTTCTCTGAGGGGCAACATGGCGAGGCCTGGGCCTCAGTGCGGACAGGCTTCCTCCCAGGGAGGGCTTGAATCCCCCCCTCGCCGGGTCCCTGATGCTTGGGGGTGTGTGAAAGGGACATCTCTGCGGGGTGAATGCTGAAGGGTGGCAGAGTTGTGAGAGGAGGTGGCTGAGGGGGATTGCAAAATGGCGGCAAGCGCCTGAGGGTGAGAGAGCGGAGAGCTCCTGAGGGAGGAGTTCTCTGGGGATGGTGAGGGGCAAACCTTCCTCTGGCATTTCTACTGTCAGGTTTAGGCGGAAAGGGCCTTTCCCTCATTTTCAGTCCCTGGGCAGTGGCTGCTGCATGGTGCGGGGCCTGCTGGAAACATGGCAGCTCAGCCTGGTTTCCTGAGGAGAGGGGAGGGCGGCGAGACAGCCTCTCTAACCTCCCTGCCTTGTTTTCTCTCTCTTCCCCAAGGCTGCAAGATCAAAGCCCTGCGGGCAAAGACCAACACCTACATCAAGACTCCGGTGCGGGGCGAGGAGCCGGTCTTCATGGTGACAGGACGGCGGGAGGACGTGGCCATGGCCCGGCGGGAGATCATCTCCGCTGCCGAGCACTTCTCCATGATCAGGGCTTCCCGCAACAAGGCTGGCACCACTTTTGGCAGCGCTCCCACCTTGCCGGGGCAAGTCACCATCCGGGTGCGCGTGCCCTACCGTGTGGTGGGCTTGGTGGTGGGTCCCAAAGGAGCCACCATCAAGCGGATCCAGCAGCAGACCAACACGTACATCATCACACCCAGCCGGGACCGGGACCCCGTCTTTGAAATCACCGGTGCGCCGGGGAATGTCGAGCGCGCCCGGGAGGAGATCGAGACCCACATCGCGGTGAGGACGGGCAAGATCCTGGAGTATAACAACGAGAATGACTTCCTCTCCAGCAGCCCTGACTCCGGCATGGAGAACCGCTACTCGGAGGCCTGGCGGGGCCATACGCCCGCACCGGGCTGCCAGCCCCCCCCCACC
>NW_009602603.1:0-388 GCF_000690535.1 Cariama cristata | reverse complement strand
CGGGGGTGCATCGGCGACTGCTCCGTCGACCCCGTCTACGAGACCCCCCGGCTGAATGACCAAAACGACTTCAATTACGGTTACCTCTTCCCCAACTATGGCGTGAACAAGCAAGATCTGTATTACGGGGTGCCGGAGTCGGGTGCCCCGATGTGGGCTGGGCAGGAGAACACCAACCCCGTCTCGGTGCTCTTCTCGAAGCAGCAGCGGTCCAGCAGTACCGGCACCATCCACCCAAATTCACATCGCTCCCCGTCCTCCTCCATCCAAGAGCCCAATCTCTCTGGTCTCCCCAGGCGGTCGCAGGGGGAACCGCTCCAAGGGTTTTCCAAGCTGGGAACGACTACCGCTGCCCGGACATCTGTCTCCAGCAGCCGCGAGTGCATGG
>NW_009602602.1:394-848 GCF_000690535.1 Cariama cristata | reverse complement strand
CTGCGGGAACGACAGACCGACTCTGAAGCCCAGGGGCAACTTTCCCACCCCGAGTACATCCTCTGAGCCCGGCCAAAAACCACAGGCCAAAAAGCTTTCTCATTGGCATCACCTTCCTTGTTCCTGCACCAAGCCTTCGCCGTCCTTATCAAGCCGCGGCGCGGGCTTGGACCTGGAAATATTTACTCCTCCAAAAGCAGAGAGGAACCTAATCCTGCCTGGACTCCGGTGCCAGCCGGATTGACGTAAGCGGCCCCGATTCCCTGCCCTCCTGCCAGCACATCCATCCCCCCCGGCAGCACCGGTGACCCCGCGATGACGGACAGGGCTCTGCGGACCTGCTGGCACGTGGGGAACCCCCGCGAACCCCACCGAGGGGTGCGGGGAAGCCGCCGTGGGTACAGCATCCCTGTCCCCCCAGCAGTGACCGCGGCACCAACGCCACCGAGATGGG
>NW_009602602.1:0-366 GCF_000690535.1 Cariama cristata | reverse complement strand
TGGGTTTGGTCGGCAGCGGAAGGTGCGGCTGCGGTGATGGAGGCACGGCTAGAAGGGGATGTGCCCGGAAGGGCTGCGTGCCTGGGATGGCCATACCCGTGTCCCCCGTGTCCCCCGTGTCCCCTGTGCTGAGCACAGCTCTGGGTATGACACAAGAGCTTCGTTTTTGGCAACAGAGCCCGTTCTGGCCCGACCTTTTCCTCCTGCTAAACTAAACCTCTGACTCACCGCGGTAATTTTAGCGTGCCCAGCCAGCAGCGAGCCCACCAAAGATAACAAACGTTAAATTAATCCGGTTTAATCTTGATCTCAGTTGACCACCGGCTCAGCCAGAGGTTTCTCCCCAGTGCCAAATATGTGATGACT
>NW_009602601.1:0-258 GCF_000690535.1 Cariama cristata | reverse complement strand
TGTAGTTCTGCCTCGACGAGAAAACGGTCGTGCCGACTGAACTGCCGTCACCCAAAATACAGGGCAAGAGTTTTACAGGTCGTGGCCCGAGAGAGAGCAAGCTTAGACGGAAACGCTGCCCAGCAGAAGAAACACAAGGGGCTCTCCCCTGAACGGCAGAGCAGACATCTCGCTCTCAGAGCTCAACAAACTCTGCCATTCGCAATGTCTTCTATTCCCACGTAAAATCTTTCCTCGCCAAAGGAAAAACAAAAGTCT
>NW_009602600.1:0-7573 GCF_000690535.1 Cariama cristata | reverse complement strand
GACCGGGAGGGAAGGTGCCCCCTTTGGTAACGATCTCCTTTCCCTTCCAACTCGATGCTTTGAGCTTTACCTTTTGAAAAAGCAGCCTCAGCCCATCGTGTGCACAGGTGAAGGCTTTGGGAGCTTGCTTGGAGCTGGGGAAGAGACTTCCCCAGGTCTTCAGCTGAAGACAGTCATTGTCTCTGAAAAAAGTTCTCTCTTTTTTTTTTTTTTTTTTTAAGACTGTTGACAGCAATACTATGCAATATATGTTGGGTTTTTGTTTCAGGGAGGTGTGTGTGAGTTATCTTGGGAGACGATGATCTCGGGTGTTGATGGAGTTTGGGGCAGGGACCATCTTTTCTCACCCTTCCCGGTCCTTCTGCCGAGCAGCATCAGCAGGGCAGGGAGGGCGGCTCCCTGCCTCCCCTCTCCAAACTGCCTCGCACTTGCGATCTGCCCTCTCCCCCGGGTGCCCCCGGTCCCACCACGCAGGGTGGAGAGGAGTGGGGTGGTGGCAAGGGGGACCCCCCCTGTGCGGGCACCGAGTCACCCTGGAGAGGCCTCCTTTAAAAGAAAACAAACAAACAAAAATCCATCTTGATTGTACATTGTTACTTTTTATAGCTTATTTTGTTTTATCAGTTGTAGATAATTCCTTGTTGTCTTATATTAAGAAATACTTGAATGATGTACAGTACGCGATGCCTTGAGCTGGTATTGTGAAAGCTATTGTTAATGCTGCACGCCGCAGCCTTTTTCTTAAAAAAAAAAAAAGAAAAAAAAACAACAAAAAACATCGTGGGAAGGGGGATGGCAGGGGGATGTCTCTGAAATATTTTTTTTTTGTCCCCCGTGCTTTTGTTGGCAAACTGAGTTTCCCTCTCTTCCCATGGGTAAGACCTATCTCTTTTTTATATATATAAAAAACCATACACACACATGCTCTTCTGAAGGCTGGCGTGTGGCCTGGGTGACCCGTGCTGTGCGGGAGCTCGTCCCTGTGGGTGCTTTGCTGATGTGTGGGCATCCTCGGCCGGGGATGCCCATGGCCGGCAGATGCTGCGGGTGTTTGCATCGAGGGGATGGATGTGTCCGGGGAGTATTCGAGCTCTTTGCTGGTTGCTCGGCCCAGGTTTGGCTTCGCGTTTTGGTTCGGGGGTTCGGTTTGAACTGTGGACCCGGCGCTCCTGGCGTGATATTTGTGGGGGCACCCGTGCCACCGGGATGGCGAGCTCCCGGCAGCTCCGGTGTGCCATGTGCGTGGCAGGGTCTGTGCATTTATAGAGAATCTTTGAATGCTTTTAGAGCTGGGGTGGGGGTTGACTCTGAGAACACCTCTAGGCCTGACTCACGGCAGTGTTGGGCACCCATGGGTGCCTCGGTGCCACACCGGACCGACCGGGGAGATGCTCGTGCCAGGGCCAGACATCCCCTCCCCACTGCCAGTGCCTCTCCCAGGGCTGGTTTCCAGACAGATGCTCCCCGACTTGTGGTCCAGCACCAGCTAACCCCTCTCGCCAACGCCCTTCTTCCTCCTCTTCCTCTTTCAAAGCCTTTCCCCCCCATAGAGCATCTGTCTTGGAAACTAACTTCAAAAAGATTTCTTTTTTTTTAAGCTGGAAATTTTAAGTGTTTTGGCTTCCTCTCCTTCCTCCCCACCCTTCCTTCAGCCAACTAACTCAACTTAGAACTGGTTAGAAACGTTTACTGTGAAGCTAACTTTTTTTTTTAATCAAAACAGGAGAAACTTTCTCCACTTTACAATTGATGAAGACTGCCAAAGCTGGTTCGATAAGAGTCATGTTAACGCACTGTTGGTTTGTACAATGGCAGCCTTTGCTCGGGGGCTGGCTGGAAAATAAAAATGAAAATGAAAGAAAAAAAAAGCCCAAAAAAACAAAAAAAGGAGAAAAAAAAAAAACCACAAAAACAAGCACTTTACTGTATGTACCAGGTGAACTGATACAGCTGAATTGAAGTTTTCCTTTATAACAATTGTTGATGCCAGAATTTTGTATTCTGTTTTGTAAGAATTTAATAAAAACGCGTTGAGACCTACGTGGTCGGCATGTGGCTGGGGGCAGGCTGGGCTGTCGGTGGCTGCTGTTTTTTTTTAGGCAGGCGGTTTGAGGGGAAAGCGAGCCCCTGGCACTCCATCCCAAGGCGTCTTCCCACTGTCATCCTTCCCAGCCCACTACTGGTCCCAAGGGGGCTGGGAGGGTGGCCGGGGCCAGGCAGGGCTGGAGGTGCAGGATGGCAGGTTGGGATGCCAGGAATACTGGCTGGCAGCGGCCCAGGCCCTGACTCACTTTTCCCAGCGGCATGGTGTGGTCTGCTGAATCCCTTAAACGAGGGTTGGAGGGGTCATACAAACAGCAGCATGGAGGCTGCCCTGCCACCCCTTGGAGACACCCCTGGCCTATTTCCCTCTCCACACACCTTTATCTGTCAGGTTATCGAAGGGGAAACTGAGGCAAGATGAATGGGTGGTGAGATGCTGGGGGTATGGGAAGCGGTAGAGGCTGGCGATCAGGATGTGGGAGAAGGGCTGCTGGAGCCCTGCTGTGCTTTCTTCCATGTGCAGGGAGGATCTTGTTAATTTTTTTTAACTGTATTTTAATTTTTAAGGTATTTTCTGGCCTGGTAAGTTAAGTTTTCCAGTCCTGCTGCCGTGCTGGGGGATGGAGCTGTGAGGCCTCTGGATGCCATTGCCATGGCTGGTGAGGACCTGCTGTCCTGGCAGACCCCCATACGTGGCACCCCCAGTTTTGAGGACGAGGTTCTGCCATGGACCAGTAGCTGCTCCGGGCTCTGTGTGCTGGCGAGCGCGGCTCTGAGATGAGAAAGCCCTGCAGCAACTCACTGCTTGATAAACGGTGCAGCGCTTCCTGCAGCATCTGGATCTGGACAGGGCCGCTCTGGGATGGGCCATGGTGGGACCAGAGCCGAGGTGCCCTGGATGCAGAGGAGGAGAAGGAGCGTGTCCCATCCTGCTGCGCTGTTCCTGCATCTGGTGAACAAAGCTATTGCTCGCTCCTGTGCCTAGGGCCACCATGTTATGACCCTGGACATTTGAGGAGCATCCAGCTCTTGGTGCTCCTTTTCTTCCCTCCGTGTGCATCCTGCTCTCCTTCCCCTCTTGCGTTTTGTCTCACCAGTCCTTGAGCCTTCAGCTGTCCGCTCCAGAAGCCCTTCTTCTCCTGCCCTTTGCTCATGGCCTATCCTACAGATGCTCTGCCTTCCAAGATGCTGAGTGGATCCCAGGCAGGCGGTATGTCAAAAGGAGCTTTGCTGCAGAGGCTGCTTTAGGTTTTAATCTCTGTACAATTTCTTTGTGTGCTCCCTCTTTCCCGCTGCCCCAGCTTCACCACCCCTAGAAAGCGCCCGGTATTGGAAACAATCTCAGAGCACGTGCGGAGAAGGGCAGCTCCAAAAATAAACCAATGCTGGGTTAAAATAACCCGCGCTGCTCTGGTGCTTGAGCATCAGCCCAAAATAGGCTCTCCTGCTGGGATAAGGGCTCTACAAATAAGTCTGCGTTGATTTGCATTGGAGAAAAGCCCCGCAGCAGGAGCAGCGGGGGTGACACCCACGCTGGCCCAGTGGCACCGCAAGAGCAAAGGGACCACTGCCGAGCCACCGCGGTGGCCTGGGTGACGTAGTGGGTCAGTCAGGCTTTGGGTGACATGGTGGTTTGTGTCAGTTCTCCTTTTCTCGCGATTTGAGCCATCAGGTCACCATCGGATGTGAGCGGGCACAGTGCTTGGGTGGCCAGTGGGGGCCATACCTGGCTTTGGCACAGGGCACTGAGGAGGGTGGGCAAGCGGGCAGATGAAGTGTCTTCAGTATTTTGGGTCTAAGCCTGGCTATACCGGTGACAGGAGATGATCTGGCTGATTAGCCAGCCAACGTTTTGATTCACTATCTGCTTGAAAAAAAACCCTGAAGTGAGGAACATGCATTCCCTCAGCCCCCAGACTGGTCCCCTAAACAGTCAGTGAGTCCCAAAACCATGCTGGGCACACAGAGAGCGAGGCATGAAAGGCTGTTTTGGATCAAAAAAAAAAAAGTTTTGTTTTCCTTTTTGTGCTTTTAAAATGTTTTACAGGACAGAGAAGGAAAGAACCACGCTGCATTTTGCAATGACTCACCACTCCTGTCCAGGCAACCCAAACAAACCAATTCGGTGTCTTTTTTTGGTAGACTTTGCCGTTTTGGTGTCATTTTGTGGCTGGTGTGTAGGTGTGCGGGTTCTCCCTCCGCACCCATCTCAGGGAGCGACGTGCGCCCCGGCAGAGCCCAGGTGCCCTGCAGCAGGCTGGTCCCTCTGCACCAGGATGAGCCTCGGTAGCATGAGCACAGCATGGCCACCTCCTCTGCCGGCTGCAAAAAGCCTTGGTCAGTCTTGTGTTTGTGGGCTCAGATGGTGAAGTGTGGCTTTTAGAGAGCCATGGGGTACAGGTTTGGCTTTCCCACATGATTTCAGCGCCGGGTGGAATTGCACAAGCCTTGGGAGCTGCGGTCTGTCACCGGGAGTGGCATAGCATCAGGTTTTCCCAAAGCCCAGGACAGCATCTCCAACTGTGCCCCTCGGAGACTCCGCTGCTGCCCAGGGCTGGAGTGGGTCACCGGCCTCATGATTCATCTTCTCGCCTGCTTGAAGGTTTAAATAAAGGCTTGTTGGTAAAGCACGGGGTTTGGCAAGTCCCACTTCAGACCCCCTCTGGCTAACACCCAAGATGTCTCTATCTTTGTTATGCAGTCCTTCTCAGAGCTTCGTTTCGTCTTAACGTAACTCCTTTGAGATGAGCTGCTCAGCCAGGTAAGAGCTACCTCCGCATTCTTAGCTTTTGCTTGGAATACATATTGCAAATGTAATTTTTTTTGCCTCTACAAGGTGAAGAAAGGCCAGGTGTCCTCTGCCATCAAACTCTGAGCGCTCTGGTCTCACCGGTTTCGTTCCAGCTGCTCATAGCTTGCCCTTGTGCAACCGAGACCCTTTATTTCCACACTCGTATTTGATCAGCCTTCATCTAACACCAACGGAGTCACACCGATTCCCCCACCCAGAGTTATTGCTGTGGTTAGGCTTTTTATCATCTCATCATCTCATTTACCCCATCTAAAATAGTGCTGCCTTTTGCTGAGTGCTTAATTTGTGAAGAAATCCGTTGGCTATCATATCCAGAAATAACAGCGCTGTGCCATTTTTAGGAGCATTTGTTCTCAGATTTATTTTTGGGATGTTAAAGTCTCCCATATGGCACTATTCTTTGACTATTTCTTTTGTCTAAGGCACTGCTGCTCGCTGCTGTGTTGGTCCAGGGACACTGTAGCAAACACCTTGTCCCATCCTACAGCACCAAGGCAACAGCGTCCCACGCAGATTTCTGTGCTATCCGTATTAACTCTTCTTATTTCCGTAGCTGTGTTTCTTTACATTGGTGCTGAGTTGAGCCTCTGGCTACTGCCACAATATGAATCATCCTTCTTTATTTCATCACGTGCTGAATAAATAGGATTTGTCTAATGGGCCACGGTGGGACCGGCATGGTAAGGCCCAGAAAAGGGCGGTGGTGCCGGGGAGATCAGCATCGAATAGGGAGGGATTGCCGGTGCAGTACTGCTCCAGTGGGCACCAAATCCCCTCTCTGTGTGACTGAGAACCACACGTCCTCCCTGGCAGGCACGCCAACCCCTCGGAGGCACCGCTGTTTTCCTGAGGCCAGCCCAGCCGTGGACGTGCTGGCATTTGGGCGCAGGGAACGCTACGGCTGTGGTCAGAGAGGCTTCAGCCTCCACCCCCTCCATCACCATCAGCATGGGCTGGGCTGGATGTTCCTGCACCTCCTGGAGCCGAAGGACGGCGGGACCAACCGGTCGGTGCCCACCGGCCTTGGGACGCAGCTCCAGGCCACCCCTGCCAGAAATCAGAAGTGTCCAACCATCCAGTCGCCCAGTTGGGCACAGTCTTTAGCTCCCTCTAATGTTTATGGCCCGAACGAAGCATCCGATAGCCAAACGGGACTGAGCAGGGACCGGGCAGGGTGAGTAAAAAATTGTGATGCTGAAATCCACGGAAGTAGCTCGGCCAGCAAGGGGGTGTGTGAGTGTGTGATGCGCTAAGCAAATGGCACTAAAGACAAAAGGATGCGGTGTTTTTAAACGAGAATACGTCTGTATTTAATGCTCTGTTAGTATTAATGTAAGAAAGATTTCAAAGGAAAAAGAACTGTTCCTCTAAAGGCTTCTACTCATTCCGGCATGCACAGGCCAGATGCCAGGAGGGACTATGGGGACGGCCAGCTCCGAACTCCACATAGCTGTGGCTACAGGAGTTTCCCAAACTCATACATGTGAAGCGTAACACAGCTTTAAAACATGCAGCAGAAACCTGCTGGCACACAAGACAGCAGAAATAGGTATTTGATAACGATACAAAACCAGGTTGGAAGCTCTCGATCAAAATTAGTGGTGCAACAACACCGCTGCGATGTGCTACGGCAGCATCTGGCCATAGTGGTTAATCAGTGAGATCCCTGAGCTATACAAGGGTCTGGAAGCTTTGACTCGATATCGATAGCACCTCTTTGTGCGTTACAGAAACTGTAACGCAAAGGCACAGAAACCAGAAGGGGCAGACAGGACACCTCCTCACTGAACAGGTCAAGCCCAGGACCATACGTTTGCTCCTGAATGCATGTGCGTGCACCTCCAAGAGCTGAACACACATCAGGGGATGGATAACAGAGAAGGGGGGAATGTAACTACCCCGTGAAGAATAAATCGCTTTAACGGTTCAGTTACTGAGATCACAGCAAGGCAGTGGCACAGCCTCTTAATTAATCTTCTGCTTTTTAGACTGCTCCCCACGCGTCATTTTCTACCTCGCGCTGGCTGGCAAGGAGGTGGCCATCAGTGGGGACCCACTGGCCAGCATGTCTTTCTGCCAAGCAGATCTCACAGGATCTCGGCGGCAGCGGGGCATGACCAGGTGAGGGATCAGGCCACTGCGGATCAGCCCCTCCCCGAGGAGAGCTGTGGCTCCCCGGGATGTGCAGGGTGATACCCGTGGTGCTCCAGGCCTGGCGTTAACAAATTATTCTGAGGAATTGCTGGGCACAAAGCAGGGTGTCTTGGGGATGGTGGAGGCTTGGGTCTCTGCTTTAGAGGAAAGGCTGGTTTGTGAGAGCAGGAACGTAGTGACCCTTGCTTCCTCCACATCCCCCTCTCCCTCTGCCTCCCCCATCAGGGCTGCCCCCCCTCCACCTTCACCTCCACCTCTGCCCTGACTGCCCCTCTCCACAGCCCAGACCTCCCGCGCCCAGGCCCGCCCCCCTTCAGCACCACACCTCCCAGCCTCCCCTCCACGAATTGCCTCCCCATTCCTCATCACAAACTGCTCTCTGGGCACCTCCACCCCACATCCTCCCCAGAATGACCCCTCCTCACGGCATGGCCCCCTCATCCCCCATAGGGATCGCCCAACAAAACTGCCCCTCAGGGATCGCTCCCCCCCCTCCCCGGCATTGCTCCTCAGGGGATTGTCCCCTTATCCCCCAAAACTGTCCCTCAGGGATCGCTCCCCTCC
>NW_009602599.1:1947-21359 GCF_000690535.1 Cariama cristata | reverse complement strand
TCCAACCATTATGATTCTATGATTCTAACTAGAAAACAATGGCCTACATGGATTATGTTTTTTTTTCCAAAAGGACAAATACATCATCATTTGTAAGTGCAGTTACTTCAATACCTTCAATTCCTCATGTTATTTTGGCTAGTTTATATTAATACAGCACAAAGTTGTTTCTCTAGTGGAAAAGATGCAAGATGCAAGGTCAGCATTCTACTGCGCTTGCAAGGTTAACAGCTATCAACAATACAATGTATGACTATCTCACTTAAGGAAGCATTCTCTTAAGGCATTCCACCCTTTTGCAAAAACACAAAGAAGGTGTATGATGTCATCAAGAACTGATCACAGAAACCGATTTTTCCTAAAAGAGAGAGCAGTAATTTACTTCTTCACAACTCAGTTAAATTTTCTGTTAGACTGCATTGCTGCAACTGGTGTGTTCATGATTTAATCAGCTCCATCACAGTTGTACCCATCTGTTGACACAAGACTCCCTGATGACTACTGCAGGGCGTTCTGGGGGAAAAGGCATTAAAACTGTCATATATTTAGCAGTCTTTCAACTGTAAGAATGGAAACTATACGTAATTTAATCTCCCAGCAGGTTTAGTAAGTATGAAGAGAATGATTATAATGAGGGAAACTTTAAACAGTGATAACTCACATTAGTTTTACATGGGAGTAAATTCATGTAGCTATTTTTAACATATTTTTACCTAAACTTTTGTATAACTAATATATGACATTAATTCATGTTAACTTCACATGTAACTAGCTTTCAATGGAAAGTGAACAACAGTAAATAAAACGGAGTTAGCCATTTTAACATCTATTTCATGACTCAATCTATATATTAATCATACGTATTATTGTCCAAATCACTGCCAAAGTCCAACTCTAGGGCAGGCATGCTGGTATGCATTAGTACTGTGGCCAAAAACTTATGCAGTAAATAAAATGCAATAAATAAGAAAAGGGAAGGAAAAGGGATGATAATTCCAACAAATTCTAGAACCATGGTTGAGTGATATACACTTAGGGTGTCCAAATGTATTAAAATTTAATTTATTTAATTAAATATGCAGGAATTTATGCTTTAAACAGACTATGGCACCAAAAGGTCATGCTTTAAACTTCTACCGTATTCAGATGGCATTTCATCAAATAGCTTCCCTTCAGTACAGCAGATAGAATTACAGGAGTAGGAGGAATTCCAAGGAGTCACCTAGTACACATCTCTTCTGGGAGATAAGCTCTGCTATCCCTGCACTATTCCTGACACCTGAACAAGCTGTGGCACATCAGCCAGCTACTGTGCAACAGCTGGTATGCAGCAATTGTCTGCATGCGTATTCTTAGCCTGCTGCAACAGCACAGTAACTATTTAACACTTCCTTCACTAAAAGCTGTTATTTCCTCACAATATCTCATTTATGAAGGAGTCGGTGCCTTGCCCTGGTCAACTATCACAAGTAAGTTCAAACAATGTGTGTCTTGTGATAACTTGCTCATGCTTTGTGTTTCTGGATGTGATTAATAGTTCTCTACACATAATTAGGAAGACAGATTTTAGAATGTCAGAACATCTTTCCAAGGTTTTCAAAAATGTCTATTCATTTATTTTTTGGCACTGTGATTTTCTTTTCTTACAGACTGATTCGGAAATAAAATGGAGATTCAGTCTATGTCCACTTAATTTCTAACCATAAGGGTGAAACATTTTTTCAATGTCTTTCTGAAGCATTAATAAGGAAGAATTGTTCTTACCTTACAAGTGGACTTACTCTTCAGTTCATTCTGCTAAGATCTTTGAACTGTGTACCAAATATCTGCACACATCATAAATCAGTTTCTGACACACTATTTCTCAATTTTGAGCGCTTGTTTCATTTGTATAGTAATTAATTGACAAGTCAAGATCTGCCTTATTACACTAAATACCACATACCTGGGATTTTTCATCTGCCAGTCTTTCCTCCTTAAGTGTTCTTTGTAAACTATGTGGACTATCTACATGACTATGTTGTTGATAAATGAAATGCCTTTTAAAGTGCCATCAACAGTATGGTAATTGGTGCAGGGAGGATTCATGACTGCAGCTATATAAAAATGTATTTAGCAGTTGCTTTTAAAGAATACAAGAAAACAGGTTCATTGTCCTGCTTTTACCATCTCCGCAGCAGTAAAAGCCAATTTGAGAGAAGCAAAGGAGGCATGAAATGTTTATTGTATTATGGCCTTGATGAAACCAAAAGCAATCTCAGGGCCTGAGAAATGCAAACATCTGTTAAATATAAAATATGATGGACAGACCACACAGGATTTGCATTGCTGTATTTACAAGGAATGTGTGTAACAACACATTCAGCAGTTCTCTATTGACACATTAGCCCTGAAAAAGGGGCATCACATAGCTAGTAGAGAGACAAGATGAGAGATATCCTACTACCATTACAATGACAAATGTAATAAATTCTTCAATATGCTTGCTTACATTCATTCTTCAGTAACGTCTAATTATAAATTGCAACTAGATTTTTTGAACAAAATGCATACCCAAATTTAAAAATACAAGTAAAATAAAACAAGAAGGAACTGAAGAGATGCATCATAAGAAAGGAACTTATTCTAGGAACAGGACACATTCATTCAGTTCGGGAACTGGTTGGTTGTTAGTATAGCTCATTCTCACCATGCTTTCATTAATCAACCTCCTGATAATCTAATAAGATTAGATTTCAAGAGGAGTTTTCTTTGTTTAGCTCTTGTAATAGGAAATGTTTTCTTTAGCTGTACTTCTATTTCCTCAGAAAACATCTACCAACAAAAAAAAAGTCACTTTTGTATGTGTTCCACCCAGTATATGAAGTAGATTGTTGTATTTTTGGTGATTGCCCCAGGAGCCCACAAGTCAAAACAAATTACACAAAACTTTCCAAAGGGCAATCCAGAGAATTAAAGCATGCACAGATTGTTTCTTGCACTCCATATTGCACACAGTATTCTGAGAGCAATATGAAGCTTCCCTCTGTAAAATTATGATTGTGATTTCTAAGCTTCACTATCAGAACATTTTCTGCATGACTCCAGTAGCTTAACCCAAAAGATGAGTATCTAGGAAAAGAAGCTGGAAGGAAGGAAATTGGTCAAGTTATATGACCTCTTGAAGACTCAAAAAAGTCTTGAGCCACCATGCCTGAATTAGTAGCTAACATTGCAACTAGGCTTCAGTGCTGTTTTGGGTATGGAAAACCAATGCTTCCTAAAGCCAAAGGAACTCTATGAACATTATAGAAGACTTTCTCAGAAAGAAAACCTGAAAACTTTTACCACTACTAGTAGGAAGAATCAGAACACAGACACAGAATCATAGCGTGGATGTAGTCCAAGAGAGGTATGCTAGTACATTTAAATATCAGAAGGCAGTAGCCAAAATGGACAGGATTATAATCTGCTTTTAAACCCACTTTTAAAAAATAATACTGTTGTTATAATCATGGCAGTTTAAATCACAAAGTTTGTTGTGATATACAGTATATTTTTCATTAGATCAACTGATATAGCCTGGAGAGAAAAAAACAGAAGCTTCCAAATCCCAGGTCCGTTCTAACCTTCATTTCAGATGTGCTGAATACGTTCTCAGTCTCAAAATTCTATTTTCTCTAACTGCATGTACAAACAGTGTTCAGTTATCCTTTTAGGCACTATTAATACTTTAGTAAATCAGTAACAACTCGGATTAAGAATGATGTCTGCTTATGACACACACAAATGGTCACTTTTAAAAAAAAAAAAACAAAACACCACAGGTTACTAGAAGAATAAATAAATTGCAAAATTTCCCCCAGTAAATAAAATTGTAATGATATGTAGAGATTATTCAGAAATTTCAAATGGAAGGTACAGATGTAGTTGTCTGTAACTGTGACACATTACTGGTTTGGGTTATTTAGTAAAATGTTTATGCTAAAAGTGTGCAAGGGGCTTGACAAATTTCCACTCCACATTTTAATGATATGAGAAAGAATAATTTCCAGTACTGAACATAAATTTAGCTAATTTTAACAGGGAATAAAATGTGATGTCGAGTGAAACCTGCATTGTGAAGTGCCTGCTGGTTCATTTTTCCTTCCTTACCTGACCATCAAATTCACTTCCCTCCAAGAAACCTGTTTCTAGGTGGGAGACAGTGCTATCCAACATATATAAACGTTATTCTTGCACCCCTTCCCAGAACACTTGAGTCAACAGCAGGGAAATATGTGTTCATTCTGTCTGCTTAGCCCAGCAGCATTGAACTCCTCGCTTTCTCCTTCTAAATTACTATTGTTCTAACACAGAAGAGTTTTAATAAAATAAATCCTTAAGCATCTTTTCTAAAGTCACTTCAGAGAGCTTAATCCATCCAAAGAAACCTTGGCCAAACTGGATCTAGTAGAGAGATTGGCTTGGCTTGCTTCAGCTTAACAAAATAAAGTCTGAAAGCTGATATACATGGTCTTATTCACTTGAGGTAACACCAAGGAAATAGGAAATGTTGCTGATGGCAAAGGATAACATTGGCTCAATACCAAGTGGACATAAACCAGGACATGCTGCATTACCATTCCTATCTTTCCAAAAGCTTCAGGACGCAATGTATTATTTAAATAGCCCATTACTTGAAATTTGAAATAAATCTGCAAGTGCATTATGACGATTTTGTATACACTTTAAATGTTAAATTTTAAATGTATTGGAACTGTCTAAGGAAAATATATCTACAGATTAGTAGAGAAGTATTTCCAAGGCCTTTGCTTAGAGAGGATACAGCGACCTCTGCTATGCCATGCTTCTGAAATTTCATGTATCACTGTTTATAGAGTCTTTGAGCAATGTCAGCCAGCAAGATCAAGTTATTAATTTGCTGAATATTCTCTTTCATTTGAGTAGTCATGCTAATATCTTAGAGCAGGATCCATTTTGTAGCTACTGATGGCTACTAGCCATCAATGCTGGCTCTTGTACTTTCACTTCAATCAAAAGACTGCAGAAAAAAAGAGCTTGGAAGGTGTCAGGCATGAGGATTATTCACTTATTTAGGAGCCCAACAAAATCTATGAATGTCACGTAATGGAATATCTTTGTACTCATACTTAAGGAAAAATGACAACTTACTTTTCTAACAAATGTTCTTTCCAGACAACAGGTTACTAAACCAAACTGGATACAGAACAGATTTCATAAAAATTCTACTGCAAAAGAGTCTTCAAGGGCTGTTGCAGATATGAGTAGGAGGCAGAAAGCTAAAACAAGACAAAACTAATAAGGAAAGCTAAGCCAAGACTCTATATACTACCACAGAGACTTGTCAAAAGTTCTGTTCAAAATCTATGAAATAAGAGGCGACACTGTGGCCTCCAACTATTAGACATACACCATTTATTTCAGTTTTAGTGTTAAAGAAACAAATGAAGCACTTAAGGTAATTGCTATGGTTTTAATCTATGTTCATTAGAAAGGCTGTATAGTATTCTAAACTTGAGAGCACTGCCCACATAATATCTTCCCAGAGCTTTAAAACTTGTATTAGCGATATCTTTCTCATGCTGCCAATATATATAGTACTTCTAAGTTAATGAAACCTAAAGAGATACAACAACTTGGCAAATTATTTCACCTACTTGAAAAATAATAATGGATTGCGTAACATATTTTGAATCCTTCCATTTATTTGTGTGAACATGTTTCTCTTCCAGTTCTAACATGACAAATACTTACTATTTTTCTTCAAGTACTTAGCTGTCAAACTGATTCATTTTATAATTTTATTTTTTCTTGATAAGGTACATTCAGTTTCTCTTTAGCCAGCTAGCAGCAAAACTCAAAAAAACCCCACAGCCTCACAAAAAGTTTAGACATGCCAGCTCCCAGAAGTATGCAGATAAATTAATAAATAGAATAGTTATATAATTAATGAATAGTTAATGACAGTACAAATAACTTTATTTGCAAAATTTAAAACTCCTTTAATTTTACCGTGGTTTGGTAAGAGTTTATAAATGAAAGAGTTTGTTTTGGAAAATGAAGTGTATTAATCTATCATTCTTGCTTTAAGATACTCAACAGAATAAAATGGGTAAACCAAAATGCCACCCTCTAACTGTACAATTAAAGGACAGAAAAGGGGAATTAATATCTTCAGGCTGCAAACACAGCAAAAGTTGGGAAGTGTTGGAGAGAAGGGACATGACTATGGGGAAATCATGTTAGCCTGCAATGAAGAAAAATCACAATTTATAAAAGCCAAGCCCTTCATGTGTTTTGATTTTCCTTATGGTCTTTAATTTGATTTTTTGTTATCCTGTAGCTTTTTGTTTGTTTTGTTATGAAATTTAAAAAAAAACAAACTAAAAATAAACACCAAACCAAACCAAACCAAAAAAAGAAACAGAGAGAAAGGTATCACTATTCCAGTTTCACGTTACAGCCAGTGGTGGTCACTGGGACATCACCAACGCCCTCTTTAATTCAAGAACTTTCTCTTTGCTGAGGCATGCATGGATAGTGCTGTAGGATCTATAACCCACCGCTACATTACTTAAACATAATTCTGAAAATTTGCAGGAGAAAACAAAAATCCAACATCTTATGAACACTGACATTTTCCATTCTTTGGTCAGTAAACTGAGTTATTCATGCAAATTGTTACTCTGTGGGAAAACAAGACTGACTGGCATTCCCTTTGAATTATTAGAATATTGCCTGAGAAGGAGTTTATTCTAGAAAATCATAAAATCAGGACTTGGATTAGAAAAGAATTTTCAGATTAATTAATTGAATTATGAGCATCATTTCCTAAGAGATTAGTTATTTCAATAAAATTCACTGAAAAGGAAATAAAGCACTGATTATTTTTTTTAAATCACAAAATAAAATGATGATAACAGGCACAGACTGTTCAAAGAGAGAACAGTTGCATTGCATCTGACTTCTGTACATTATCACAAATCTCTTTGTGTTGTCCTCAACATTTTGTTAAATTAAAACAAGATACAGTTCTTTTTGCTTAATGTTACACAAGTACTTGGAAGCTGCTATTTATTTTCATTTAGTATTCAAAATAAAAGCAGTTTATGATCATAAGTAATTGCGTAAACTCATTTATTAAAACGCTTACCCAGGTAAGATAATGTATGATGTAACATTTAGGATTTATTGAAACACAATAGGACAACCTGCAGCTTATAAATGGATGGAAGTTGTCAGCATTAGCAAGATGAATTTTATTTTATACTGGACTATGAACGTTTGTTTCGTATTCATTTTGACACATTTAGCACAAGCATTTGAGGACAGAAAGTCAGCTGGGTTTGCTCTCCAACAGGTTGTATCCATGCCATCTATATTATTCTGTACATCTTGAATTAATTCCAACAAATTTTAGGCATCTAGCTTAGCCTAAACATCTTGTGCTCTCTCTATCGTCAATGGGTAGATACAAAAACAGCAGACAGTAGTCAGATCAAGAGTTAATTCAGTTAGCCTAAGTCAGCTATACTTGGTAATTACAAACAGGTTCAGCATACTTTGTACTCAATACCTTGTAGGTAGACCACCACACCACTGACTGCCAAGGGAAAAGAAGTATTTTCATGTTAGGGCTAACACAGTTCCAGAAAGGAATGACACTTTAACAAAACTAGCCTTGTTGTCTGAAATAGCTTTCTGATTGGAAAAAAAGGCATTCTTCCTTTGAGCTGCTAACCTAGACCAAACTCCTTCCAAATTTTAAAATATGGTTTAGATGCTTGCAAAACAAGCACATTCCACAAGCCAAAACAGTGCTAAAAAATGAGCTACAAAACTCGAGACCTCTGATATATTTACATGCCAAGAAAGTAAGTTTGGGAAATTCTGAAGAGATATTGAACAGTAATCCTGGTTTTCTGAACTTTCATTGTGAAACTCTGTGAAATAATATTTTTTCACCAAATGATACTGAATTGGGTTTTAGTCTCAAAATCTTTTAATACTGTAACATCTTCCTGATTCAAGCCATTTTTTTTACAGTCTACAGATCACCAAACATTTGAAGAACCTCACACAAAAAAAAGGGCAGAGTGACAGGTTCAGTAGAGTTTTATCTCCCTTTTAACACAACAACATTAAGAACAATAAATGTACATATAACTTACAGATGAATACCTATCATTTTGGTTCTACTTACCACTGGCTGGCTGCAAAGGTAACGGCAAAGTTCTCCAATGTACTGGATGACAGTCACATTGTACTTTTTGCAGTCACTCCAAAACTGACTAGCTGAGAACTTCTTTTTTAACACACAGGTTGCACCTTCATGGAAACAGCAGAAAAGTAAATGAAGCATTTTGTCCATATGGCAGCTTAGCTAGCTACATTAGCTAGGTAAAACAGAACATAAGAGGAACTAAAAGCAGCCTCGTTCAGAGAACTATATGGCATTTAAGCTGTTTCATTAGAAGACGTGTTCAAACCTGGTAGACAAAGCAGGGAGACAAACCCAGTCTCCTCCTTGGTCAGACAGTAAACCGATAGATAAGAGGTTAAAAGCAAGAAGACAGCTTCCCTTTGTTGGTGTTGTAACATTATTCAAAAGAGTTTCGCTGAAAATATCCAGAAAAGTCAGCCTGAATTGGCAAATCACTTGAGTATCAATGAAACCTCATTTTTCAACAAAGAAAGTATTCATCGATGCAGATTCAGAAAGAATTAATCCATAATCCAATGATCTTTCCCTTGCTCTAACTTGTCCTTGATGCTTTAGGAAACAGGAAATATTTGCCATCAAGTTCTAAATAAATCTTCTATAAGAGAGTCACTGAGGAAACCTACATTGTCTCAGTAAAATATGTACTTTATTGTCCGTGCCAAAACAGTACACAAATTAAATGGGGAAAAATTCATATATCATCTCATGATACATGACAAAGCTGAAAGTTTGCAGTAAATGTATTTGTCAGTCTTTTAAAGTACACCAAAATACATTTTAGTTCTATTCCACTGTACAATGCTTAGTCTGTACATATACTAATGCACTATACACACTGCCAAAATACTGCATATGTGCTTAAATTCTTTTTTACCCAAATATAAAACAAAGTAAAAACATTTGTGACACCAGTGATTATAACTAATTCTTCTCCAGTACCACAAAGATAGCTTGTAAGCAATCCTTCACTATCACAACACCCCCTCATCCCCAAAATACAGAAATATAAAGCTATTCCAAAAACAATATTCATTTGATTTCAGCAAAGCGTTAGTTTCACTAATGGCAGTGAACCCAAGTGTGTTTTATACATTTTTATAACAATCATTAATTCTCTATTAACAAGACAACTAATAAAACAAGCCCTACCCAATTCAATGCATCCACCGACACCAAGAAGAGACGCTGCACTGTGATAAAGAGGCAGAGTAATATAAATGATATCTTCTGCAGTAGCACCAAAAGCCCACAGTCCAGCAGCTCCTTTAAGAACCTGCATGTGACTGATGACTGCGGCCTTCGGAAGACCTGTAATGAAAAGACAAAATCATGCATAAAGCCTCTCCTAAAGAGAACTCAATCCTTTTTTTCCCCTGTGTAAGGTCTCTAAAATCATAAATTCTCTCTTCCATAATCAAATTTTCAGCCATCTGTTTAGATGGCTGTTAATAGACAATCAGCTGTTTAATAAAATACTACGTTTGTTCCGTACACATAAAGATACATAAGCTACTTTGTCACCTCACCTGTTAGTTATTTAATCTGATGTCAAGTCAATTCAAATAGGTGGAAACATGAAGAAACTCCATGGTTAGCAGGCTATCAAATTGTATAGAGCCAATATAGGGCCAAAAAGCATTTATTACACATATGGACTACCTTTAACATAAAGAGGCATCACACTAGATCTCTTTCAGGCAAGACTTATAGTGACTGTAACATAATTAAGAAAGTTATGGGATCTACATGAAGTAGATCATGTAGTGGGTGCTTATCTACGATGTGTAGATCTAAGTCTACCTATTTGTTTAAGAATACTATGAAGACTATGTAGAATTAAAAAAAAAAAATCAGCAGAAAGTTCACTCCAGTTAAGTTCTTCTTAATGAGTTTCATCAGGTTCAGCGCAGAATTTCTGTTCAGCAGCACACAGACTCACATGCAAGGGTTTCTTGGGTTACTACTCTGGCACCCATTATTTTCAGTAGGGGTTGTGTTCTTGCTTCATATACGTTCTCACATACACACACAAATTTCAGGCTGAGTCCTGATGATGAACAGTGAGAACTGTTAAAAATTTCAAAAAATTTAATGGTTCAGAAAGTTTTCTCACCTATTTGAGCAAAACTACTGTTCTTTTGAAGACTTAAGTAGAGCTGTTAACTAGAAGTGCAATCTACAGAGATTCTAACTACACTTCAAAGGTATTCCAAAACACATCACATTAAAGAGAAAAGGCAATACGCCTGTGTTGCCATTGAGCCACTTATAGCAAGAAGTGCTCTACAGAGTCTTGAGTTTTTTCCTTCTGGCTTTACAGACAGCTGACTACAGACCATGCAAGATAACTTCTTTAACAAAGTTTTTCAGTCATTGATTTTAGGAGCAACACTATGTTCTTGCTTTATCAAAAAGTGTGAAAATGCTCAGTTACTTTAGATTAGAATTAGTTATTCCACACTTTTCAGACTAAACAAACCTTATTCTTCTAGTTACATGGTACATAAAAGAAATCCAACGTAAATTAAGGTAATACTTAACATGCGTTCAAAAATATTTTAAATTCTACATAACTAAAATTTCAGACTTTATACAGATATTCTGAACGCGGTTATAAGAACAAAATTTTTACACCTGGAGAATTCTATAGTATTTTTTAGCTAAAATTCCTTACTTTCAACCAGCAAGCTCAACCATATTTACACTAGTAGTATACAGACATACCCAACCTCTGGACAATAATTACACCTTCCTAGTATTTTTATTCTGGACTAACATTTTTATTTCCTAATTTTTCCCCAGAACTCAAACCAAATAAATTAAACGATTATTTGTATGAGGGAACAAAGCCATAAAACACACTTGAATTTTAAATCTTCTTGTGACTAAAACTGTTGTGTTCAGCTGAATGAGAATGCCAACCCGCTTATCTAAACATCATCATGCTGCTTTTCACATCAGTGAAGAGTTTTTTTAAAGTCTTAGCTTCTTAGCTGCTGGAGCACTGGTAATAAATTCAGCCATCTGTTTCTAAACTAAAAGGCTAGTAACTTAATCCTCTTTTCTGTCTCTACAGTGACCTGCATAGAACATGACTTAACGAAGAAAAACCAAATGTCTATTTGCTTGTTTGAAGATTGCTTTTTAAAGTTCTAGATACAATGTCAGCTGTATTAACTAGGAAGTGGTATGTGATGACAAAATAATATTTATTATCATTGTAAACCCACTGAAAAAACAAAATGTTTTATGAGCACCTTAGCTGTGAAGTAGTAAGAGGTAAAGCTTCTCACAGTGTTTGCATAATGTGGCAGTAAAAAAAAAGGCCACAAACCACTCAATATAAGGTCATAAACAAGAAACATGCTTATTTTCTACCATAATGCTTCTAGATAAGAAATATGATACTCCACTATGAAAGGATGAACCAGAAGATTACAGTTTCAGAAAATCAGTTTTCAAGATGAAAGCTGAAGGAAAATACAAATTCCTTAGCAGACCTGTACCTGTTGTTCCTGAAGTAAATATATATAAAACAGATGACTTGAGGGTGCTGGCACAGCGTCGAGTAACTGGAACAGGGTCTTCAGAAGCAGCCTCTATTTTGTCTAAAAGGGTATGCACGCTTGGAAAAGTGGAGTCTTTGGCCATTATCCAAACACCAACACCTTCTTGGAGGTTAGGAAGAATTTCCTCCAGTGTCCCAAGCAAATCTTAAAAATCAATATAAAATAATGTTACTCACATTATGTTGTCACAAAACTAGCAAATAAAGTATTTTTCCTCTGAAAGTTTTACTCTTTGTAATAGAAAGAGGAATGAAAGTTACCTCCATGGACATAAAGAAACTCAGTAAAATAATGATGAAGTAGAATGAAAATTCACTGAAAACAGGATACAATGTGGTAAAAATACTGCTGACCCCAGAAAGTCTAATTGTCAACTAGTCCTCAAGGCAAAATGGTGAGCCTTGATTACTAGCTCCTGCTTCCTACCTCATTTTGGATAACCCTTGGTCATTTCTAAGACCAGAATGAAGTGTAGTTAAGCTTCAAATAAATCATGAAGAAATCAGCTGAAAATGCAAGGCAAATGTATACATAGCTGCTAATTACAGTGCAGGTTTCCCTGGATGCCCTCAACAGCAATCTCTCTCAGAGCTGAATTTTTTTCAAAAGCACATAAGTAACTAGTTTAAAAACAAACACACAAATAAAAACTGTATTGTGTATGTAAGTACCTGAATTTCACACAGTAGAAATATGATACAGGCCTGTGGCTTATTCAGACACTGCCAAAGAACAATGTGGCTATTTATGTAGTGCTTTGAACGTTTTAGATACCTTAATGAATCTGATTTTAGGTACATCAGACAATTTTATTTTCTTATAATCACATGTTCATTCATTGAAAGCCATTCCTACTACTGGCTTTCACCTGAATATAAATACAAACTCACTTTTATAAAATAAAAACAGCAGCATAACTAAGATCTATTTTGTTGGCTTATCAGGACAGAAACCATGAAAGAGAGTCCCAGATTAAACAAAAAGAAAAAACATAGATAGAGGCCAATCCTTAAGTAATACATTTAGTATTTATGTTTATATCTCTAAGCACTTTTACAATCTGTCACCTTCCCAGAACAGGAATAATACTGCTTTCAATAGAACTATTCATATATGTAAAGACTCATTTACACTTAAGTGCTTCGCTAGATCTCTGCCTATGTAATTAATCTTGCAAATATCCCTGTGGGTATAAATTTATGTTATTATCTCAGTTTTTATAGATGAATAAACAAAGTTGACATGACTCAACCAGAACCTCATAAAGAGGCATTGCCAGAGCCAGCATTTGAAATCATGTCAACTCCAAGTTCATTTCGCAAATATTAAATATGGATACCACTAATAGAACCCCCTTGCATAGATTTTACATCAAAGGAAGTGAAGATTTTTAAACTTTCAGAAAACTACTTTCCTAATGACAGACTGCTGTATGTATTTTAATGAATGACATACTAACCTCTATTACTGCAGCAGAGACATAGCCTGCTATTGCCAACTAAACATACGTCTTACAAACCCAAAGCCTATAGAGTATAAGTTCTATCTATTTTATGAATGTTTAGCAAATAGATCTGATGGAGTGTGACATTAAAATTTTTGTGTTCTAACTTCCTTGCACTGCAGAATGATTTCAGGAAGGAATCACGCAGATAATTAGGAAAATCTAAAAGATAGATAGCCTCCTGTTTGAATCATTGGTGTACAGTCCCATTCTACTAGAGAGAGCAATAGAATGAAAAAATGTGAATAAAAAATAATGTTAAGGGCAATAGCGTTAACTGCAGGAAACCTAATGTACCGGAAGTCAAGGTTCATGGGCACATTAATTCTGTTTTGCTGACGTATTATAAAATTAGGGTATATTTTTCAAGTCATAAATATGAAAATACAACAGTATTATTTCTAATGAAAAACAGCTATTAATAAACCAAGTGTTTATTAATAACTGTATAGTTATTACCATCTAATACTGATTTTTGTCTTCTTATTATGCATATATATATACGTATATGTCTCCTAAATACACTAATGATAGTTTGTGTAGATACAAGTTAGGCTGAGAACCTAGCAAAAGAAACACATGTGTTAGAAGTGGCTGGAGCTCCATTTCTGTTCTCAAAAATAGTAAAAGAATATAGCATTCTCTGTCATTCTTTATTGGTGCACTGGCACTCCAGTGCCAGCAAAGATGTTAAGGATTGTTAATTGTTAAGGGTTGTTAAGAGTTTCTTGTCTCTTCCAACTTCCAGCAATCATTTGAACAAGACTCAGCTATTCATCTTGTGCAGTGTCCTCACAAGGTAACAAATGTGATGTACAAATATTGAGAAAAAACTGTCCAATAAAAGTCGTCATGCAAAATTATCCTGTGTAACTAAAGTGTAACTGTCAATGAAATTTCACCTATTGTTTAAATGAAAACTATCTTCTTGCAAAAGGCCTGGCAAAAAAACTCTCAGTGAGTATCACCCTTTTGAAGTACAGCAGATACCAAAGGGATCATTGTGGCATTTCCTTATTTTCCATAGATAAATTAATTCCTTCCTGCATTTCCTTAAATTGTTTTGCTTTTTACATTTTTGAAAGTCATGAAGCTACCACCTCTTAACTTCTCTACAGAAGACATTTTTGTTATGACATGAAAAAATTCACAAATATTTCCAATTTACTAGTATTCAGAAGTTCTAGATAAGATGTGCATCAAGTTCTTTGTGTATTTGAGTAACATGAAGTGCAAGTCTGTCAAAAAGAAGAGGACTTACCTCTTGTTTTTCTTTTTCCCCTCTTTTCCTTCCTTCCTTAACGGAAGAAAGATGGCAGCTATTAATTTCAACTCTACAGACACAATCAAGATTCAAGTATGACAGCAGGGCATAGCTTCCTTTCAGCAGACTGAAACATATTTACTCTAAATAATTAAGATCAACATTCAAATTAAACATACACACTGTTCATTGTTTCTCTAAACACTCACTCGTAACACCTATGGTTCTTGTTGCTGCACAGAGGCTTGCTTGGGTTTTTTTAACTACTATTGAACTATGAATCAATTATTCAACAGAATTTTTCTTCCGTGCTCAGGAATCTAGTACTTGGAATAATATGTGAACAGCTTGTAATTATATATTATCTTGAAAGAAATTTCTAGTTAGATAGCAGAGAACAGCAGAAACAGTAAGTGATTTCCTTAATAAGAAAGGGTAATTTAAAACAGCTGTATTCAAAGTGCCAGAAACTGAAAATTACTTCTGGAACACACAGGAGGATGGGGTGTTTGAAGACAACTCTCAGTTGTACTAACATATTTCCAAAGAATAATTCTGATGATAGTCAACTGATGTTTTGTTCCATGAACAAAGAACTTCTGTGTCAGACATTGTGTGGGGCTCATTGGTCTTTACATATCACCTTGTCCATCTGTCAGCAAAAAACAGCCCTCTTGGAGGAACTATAGTTTGATTATTTCCAGAGGTACCTGGTGTGTGTACTTTACCATATAGGAAAGCAATTATAATAAAGCAATTTAGCGATTTAAGCTTGTGGTTTCTCTCCAGTACTTGTTTGCTTTTTACATTATGAAAGTATATTCAGGTTTCGGTTTATTTGTTTTGGAAGAAATGACTGTTTATCTAAAGTTTGGCAATGTAGGCAGCAGTTCTGTGTGCATTGTTTACACTGTGTATGAATATTCACCATTTGCTACCTATTTGGCTTCTACTGGGGAAAAAAAAATATAATTGGTCAAGATTAATATGCTTCTCTACTTTTTTTGCCTTTTTTTCCCCTCTTGCTTTTAAAACATTTCATTATTCAAACACAAGTTTATGAAACAGTTACATTAAATTCGCATGAAAACATAACTCAGTTACATCTTTTGAGAAAGCAAGGAAAATATATTTTTAACTACTGTCCCAGGCTTCAAGTTGCACGAAAGGGTTTTTATGTTATTTTCTAGCAAAGAAACAATGCAGCCTGTTGGCAAGGACACAGTCCTACACTGATGAAAGGAACACATTAGATTATGAGATCAACTTGTACTGAACAGAAAGTTACTCGGAAGGAAAACTGTATGAAATGGTTCTTACACAACTTTGATATGTACCCTGCTTGATATGCTCAGTAAGCTATAGCAAGTCCAAACTCTTCCCCACACTGTCTGGCCTCAGAAAATAATTGTTACTTGTACTTGATCCCACAAGTGACTTGCTATACTCAGCACCTACTCTCACTAAGCAATTATAACAGAAATTACAAGTCAGTTGTGGTCCAGGATCAGTGTTGGTATCTTGAAACATCACTGAAAGCAGTAAAGGTAGTAAAACAGAATCCAGCTTGGGAATTGCAGTTGGCACTGTTTTCCATCCAAAAGCTGTCTGGGACATAGACATAGACTAAGTAAAAGCAAGTGATCAAAAACATATGGTGTCTGACAGAGCAGCCAAGAATGTCTTCTGCAGGTCTTCTATGGTTTGCTTGTCCTAAGTGTTTAGTTCTAAACAGTTTTTTATTTCGCATAGTTAAGAAAAGACGGTTTCGATAAAATCAATTTTTTTTTCACTCGGTGACCAACATATGAGAGATGATAGTGCTACTTCTACATAATATCATATGACCTTAATTCACAAATACCAAAAAAGATTTTGTTTACTGTCTTTCTCCAGGGTGTAGACACACTTCTGTCTGAACTTCATTCCTGCCAGCATAACCCCTGGTTCTGAGCTCATATGGTGAGAAGCTCAGAAAACACTAAGCAGTAGAAGAAAGCACTGCTGGTGCCTCAAGAGTAAAGAATCCTGGCCAGGAAAATGCTATACTTGCACAGCTGGGAGATGTAATTCTGTACAGAATTGCAGAATCACAGAATGGCTGTGGTTGGAAGGGACCTCTGGAGGACATCTTGGCCCCACACCCCTGCTCAAGCAGGCCCACGTAGAGGGGACTACCAACACATGTCCATGAGGCAAGTGTACTCCCTGAATAGCCTTTGCTATCAGGACTGATGTAAACCAATCTCATGGAGTTTACTAATGTAATCCTTTCACAGTTGAATCCTCGCATCAAAAGTCATGATCGTAATCTGGGATGCCCTACTAAGAGCTGAACTCTTTCGAGTAGCAAGACACTATAAATGCACTGGCAAATTCCATTTGTACCTTTCTCATGGGTCACCAGACTGTAAATATTGTTTAATAGTATTGCTGTCACACAGGTACTGTCCAAAAGATAAAATGCAATCCCTTGTTCAAGCAAGACCGCAATTAATAGACATATTCCCTAGAAAGGACAGAGTGCCTTAAAAGGTGCTTTCATTTTAAGCACTACCTTGCTCCTCTGTCTAACCAGTAGTTTTTAAACAAATAAGAGTGGCATAATCTGATAACAAATTAAGTAAGGACAAATACCTTTTAAACAGGTCAGATTGCTGTTAAGAGTAAGGTAATGCTGGCAGTCTGATAAAAAGAAGGCAGCTTCTTTTTTTCTCCTTTACAAGTTCCTCGTTTACTTACATGTTAGTTAACTGCTGTTTTATTAAAAATGCAGTTTTATACTCCAACTTTTGAATCTCTTTCAACAAACATTCCCCAGAATGGGAGTGGTGGTAGACAGTGTTTCTGGGAATGGAAGTGTGAGCATGTTATGTAACAAAATAAAGCAAGAGCTAAACGCTCTGGGAACACAGCAAACGAAAGTAGCTAAAGCAAAAACTCTCTCTTTGCCACAAAGGCAAGTAGAAATACTGGAAAAGAACACAAAGTCTAAATTTTGGCAAATCAGAGAATCTACATTTGCCTCACAGCTTGCGGTTGGATGAGAAGGAAAAAAACAAGTTACTAGATTGTGCTAAATGCATCAGAAGAACATTGCTGTCACAGAAAAAATGCAACCTTTTAGAGATAGCCATTTCATATAACAAACCAACAAGAGGGTGAAATTTTCAAGTTTTTGTGACATATCTGACGTTTAAGAATAAAACATTCAATTGCAGAAAGTTCACAGAATACATAAGTCAACCAAACCCCCAAAACTTGAGTACAATTGGAAGACTCCCATCTAAAGTTAGAAAAAGCAATCAAAATATCTGACAATTGTCAGACCAGAAGAAAGTCTGACTGCAAGTGCTGAAGGAAAGACAAGATGATAATAATTGGACCAGGTTACCGAACCACAACCTCTGAAAAACATGCAGGCACAAAACAAAACTGAAAAGTACAAATTACACAAATTAGAATGATCTTGCAAGAGGAAGCATAAAAGACGGAAGAAGGTGGGAAAGAAAATGCATCCATAAATTGTACTCAGCCTATTTGGATAGATGTATCATATTTGTAAAAAATAAAAGCATTTTGGAAAAATGACAGGATGTACCAAACAAAGCTGCAAGATGCAGTCATCTCACAGATGAAGGCTACACCACTATTCTGAGCAGGGAAGATTTAGCAATAAACAACTATCTGTTGCAGCTGTTCCAGTTATCAGTAGAAGGCGGAAAGTTCCCTTCAGCACAACTGAAACCTTAATCTTAAAGTGGATTTGAATACAGGTTCCTGATTTAATGTACCATTACAGATAAGAATTTCATGAGCAAATTTGGTCTTGCTGAGCACAGTTAATAGTCAAATTGTTAAGGGGACGATTTCTGCTGTGCTGCAGTATATGAACAAGATTGAAGATCATCCAAAATACTGAAAAGATCAGTTTTGTAACTATTACAAGAAATGGAATTGCTAAGTCAAGCCTATATTTGTTCGTGGAGGGTGAAAAACCTACATATTTTTGAAAATTAGGATTCCCACTATCCAGGAATAATACCATTATGTACTAATGTCTGATTAAAAAAAAAAAATCAGTTGCCAAACATGATGCCTGAGTATGACAATGACAGATATTGGACCACAGGTTGATTGTTTTTAGCATAAATATTTTGAAAAAAAAGTATTACTGTGTTGAAGCTATGCACAATCCTGTGGAAAATGGTGCCACAAGAGCAAAGCACACAAGAAAGTTCAAGTCATGCCTACTGGTAAGTAACAACCCCTTTAAACACTGGACAAAAAGATATTTAATGACCTCTGACAATCATCTAACTGATGGTGTAACCTCAGTGTTAAATACTGCCCTGCAATTTTTATAAACATTAGGGGGAAATTATTATGTACAATAATTATGTACAATATGTTTTTGTTTCATAAGTGGTATGAGTTAGTCCTCACAGTGACTGAACAGTATATGAACCTTCAGTTGTGAAACCTGGACTCCTTTGGAGAGGCTCCTTTTCCATATGACACTGCCAATAAACAGAGATATAACAGAATTCAACTTCTTTCACAGATACAAATAAAAAGAGCCTTTAAGTCCCAAAGAAGAATACTGTGAAGCCTTGCAGGCTCAAGGGTCTGACAAACTTAATGCAGAGACTAAAAGCCATGAATAAAGTAAGAAGACCAACACATAAAAGACCAGCTCAGAGACTAATCTGTTAGCATCTCTGTTGTATTGCCTGTCTGCATATAGCTCTTCTTTTGTGAGCAGAGGCAGACACCTAGAACTAGCTCAATGTAGTTGCTCTTACTGTCAGCTGCTGGTAAAAAATTAACTGTGGAGAAACACAGCCC
>NW_009602599.1:0-1916 GCF_000690535.1 Cariama cristata | reverse complement strand
GCAAATGCTTTTTTCATTCATTAGTTAAGGTCTCATTTTAATAAAGACTACTCTTAGATAAAAGTTTTGATCAAAAGTTCTCTTTCACCAAAGTCAATAAGCAAGAATTTCCTGAACATTAATTCCATTCTTCAAATCATACATTCAAAAGCACATATTCATGAGAGGGTGTTAAATGAGGGGGTTTTTTTTATAACGTAAGAAAGAAGACAAAATTAAAACCTGTCAGTTCAGAAGTATTGTTATCATGTGCTTTGGGATTATATTTAAATTGGCTTTTGTTTCATTTGCTTGTTTTAATTGCCAAGCATTCTTAAACCAGCATACCATATACAATCAGAATGACAAAATTTGTAATTAAAAAATAAGCAAAGGAAAAATCTAAAATACATTTTTGAAAGCACAAATGTGCAGCAGCAGAGAACAGCTGGAAGGAAATTCCACCATTTATAGTTTCATGGATGCAAAACCCCACAACCGGTGTAACAGGAATAAGGCAAGAAGTTGTGAAATAGAAATAAGGTAGACTTGAAATAACAATTTTAGAGAGGCAGGACAACATTAGTATTTAGTATTTCGAAATATCCTACTCCAACCAAATGTCAAGATTCTGTGTGATCTTTTCGCATTGTAGGTTCACTTGCACTTGATCATAAATGTTGAGTCAAGTTTAGGTTTTGGATCTGTCTTCAGTTTACACATCTCTATAATTGAAGCCAAATTTGAATATACAATGCACAGCACACCTACAAGAAGATTTTAAATTCTTTTGAAGCACTTAATAAAAATGTAATACTCTGGAAACTTACACAACACACACTATTATCTCCTGTTGAACCATAGCAATTTCTTCTACAATCCAACACCAACAGTAAGTTGGTTATTACAAATCAACCTCCTCTGTGCTACCTCTGAATTTTAGTGCCTGGAAGACTATGGTACCTCTCCAAACAGTTGTACAGCAGAGAGTATAGTCTGAGCTTAGACTTTCTGGTTTGCAGTGGTTTTGATCACTAGCAAGATCACGAGATAGTAAAGGAGAATAAAGTACAGAACTTGAAGAAGATTGAAATTGACTATTTAAAAAGGAATGGGAAATTATTCTTAATAGATCATTTTCATCTTTTCTGAGACACATTAAGCAACTACTGAAGTGACTGAACACTTGGAACAGGAGGTACTTAGATGTTGCAAACATCTGCAATGCACATTTTTAAAAGGTTAAATGGATGTCCCCAAAGCAGGGATGTACTTGATTCTGCCTGAGAGGCTTAAGATTTATGATCTCTTGAAGCCCTTCCCAGCCCTAGGTTTCTTTCATTCTGTGAACATCTGAAAATCAAGTTTTCAGTAAAGCAACTGGAGAGACATACATGGGAGAGATGTGACATTAAAAGTTTTGGATGTACGGATCAGGTGTATACTCTACCTGCTCCCACAATGAGTATCTTGGGCTCACAGCTGACGACACAATGTAGAAGAGATCTGGAGCGGACATTGAAGTTGAGGAAAGCCACCACGCAGCCCAGCTTGGCCAGCCCGAACCACACGTGGATGAAGTCGGGTTCGTTGCCCATCAGCATTGCCACCGTGTCACCCTTCTTCAGAGTCCCGTGGTGCAGGAAGACCTGTGCTATTCTGTTACTCCTCCTGTCCACATCCCGGTAGGTGTACACCTTCCCTTCGTAGATGAGGAATGGCTTGTGGGGCTGCTTCTCAGCCAGCTTCACAAACTTGTCCAAGACAGTGACAATCTTCCCTTGCAGCTGGTACATTTCCACTCTCAGTCCATACATCAGTACTTTCAGCAGGTACCCCAGGTCAGCCCAAAAGTAGGGGAAGAGGAGTTTCTGGATGAGGTGCAAGGAGACAATCCCGGCGGCAGTACCCGGTACCCAGGAGGGCAGCATTGGGAG
>NW_009602598.1:0-20355 GCF_000690535.1 Cariama cristata | reverse complement strand
GGGGGGGGCGGCTGGGGCTGTACAACTCTTCCTGTCAGAAACCCAGCTGATGGTTGTAGCTGTCCCGGGTCTTGGGCTTCACCTAGGCACCGGTAACCGAGCAGCGCTGAGGTTGAGCGAGGCTTCGTGCCCTTCCCCTCGCACTGTCTGCTGCCACGATCAGGCTTAGTGCCGTGGCGGCCTCCTATGAGGAGCTGCCTGGACCTGGGCCTCTCTTGTGATGACGGGTGCTGTGAAACTGAGTTCAGAAATGTTGGGAAAACGCTTTTCAGTGTCCTGAAAAACTTCCATTTGGGAAAAAATGAGTGTGTATGGTTTGGTGGGTTTGGAGGTGTCACAACTCTGTACTCACTATACCTACACGTTTCCTCATTCTTTTGAGATCACAAATCATGTAAGTGCTAAGTGTCCTTACTGAATAAGGAGAAAATGTGGCATATTTAGTATAAGAAATAGAGCTGTGAGTCACATTAATTCTGACTTTGCGTGTTCACATATTTGTAAAATATGTGTGAGAAAAACCTGTTAATACATCAGTGTAACTGCAGTGGAAACTAGAAGGAAGATAACGCTGTAGACTGCCTGTGTTACGTGTAGAGTCTTTTCATCCTCAGGTAGCTATAGAAGAAAATCTTTTTAGAGAGGAATGCTTGTGCAGAATGCTTTCAGAATGCTAGTCCTGTGAAACTTGAACTTTTTCTGAATTTAATGAGCATTTCAATTGAGCTGCTATGGTAATATTTTAAATATTATGCAAATTACTTCACTTTTTTATTTGTGAGATAAAACGGGTTTTTACCTAGTCAGTTTTATTTTAACTTTAAATTTTCCTTCTGTACCTCACTTTGTGAAGAAGGGAGGAAAAGATTCCTTTTTGTTTTGTTTTCATTCCTTGCTCCCACTGGCCAGCTCTTTCTGAGCACCTCCAGGTCGGTAATGGGGAGAGGGATGTTTCTTAGGTGGAAGTTGTTTCTCCCATAGTTCGAGAATGAGGCAGATTCCCACCATAGCTCCCAGTGTGTGAATTACAGCAAAATTCTTGCTCCTGAAATCTGAAAATGCACATACATGCATTCATGTAATGTAAACAATGTTGTAGGAACAGTGATGAAATCATGAGAGGTATCTAGCAATGCACGGAAGGCTAAATGACTCCTCTGCTGTTGGTGAAAGCGATGATAATTCTCCTACTTCTGTAGTTGTTGTTCTGTGGTGGTTCAGCTGTTCGGAAGCTCAGCTAGTGTAAACAGAGAATGCAGGTTTCCTCTTAATTTTCACCTCCTCTGTCTCTAAACACCTTGTGAATTTCTTGTGGTTTGTTGGGTTAAGCTTTTCTCTAAGGGTAAATATGATAGTGTTGTAATGTCAATATGTAGAACTAATTGCTTGAAAACTCAGACGGAGCAGAATCCACAGGTAAATTAAAGTGTTAAAGACGTTAATGTTGGTATAAAACCTACAACTCTCAGGTCTATGTATAATTATGTCCTTCTACCACTTTTTTTTTTTCCTTATCTTGTGTAGCCTAAAGTTGCATTCAGAGGTGACAGTCGCTGCTGGAGTAACACAGAAGCTGGCGGGAGGCTTACTGATGTATTCAGTAGCATGACAGATTCTGGCTCGCTGTATGGTTGCTACAAATCACAGGTTCAGTTGCTTATAAACAAATTTTTTATACCTGTCTAAGTTTGGGTTGCTTGTAAACAAAATGGTCAAAAATATTTCTAATACCGTTGCTGATACTGGCAAACAGAAGTCACCATGTTTGATTTATTCATAATAAATCTCCATCATCATAATGTTCATCAGAAAGGACAGTGACTTTTTAAAATAGTCACAGATGAAGAAATATGTGATGTTTCACCATGTTCTTTGTTCTTCTGTTAGCATAAACAATTGTAGACAAAGTGAGAAGCAAATGACTATTTTTAGGAAAACTGGGAACTCTATAAGAAGGAGAAGCTTAGATATTGCAACAGATATCTCCATTGCATACCACAGACGTAGAGTCCAAACGTTTGTATAAACCAGCCTGTTGAGCACAGGGTTCTTAATCTGAGCAACAGAAAACACCAGCACAGTTAAATACATGAGATCTCTCTTTTCATTTTTGCCTTTCATAGCCATAAACTGTCACCAAGGTAAAAGACTGAAATGAAAACTCATTCCCAGTACATTCAAGAACAGACCTATTACTTACTCCATCCAGCAGTTGGGTGGCTTTGTTCTTCCATGTCCTTCAGCAACCGGGCATCTTTTTTTGCTTACAGAAATATTTTACAGACACGGGAAACTGAGATGTGAAGTAGAGACACCTGCCCATAGTTAGGCAGAAAGCCTTACTAGCAATAAAACCTGGGTTTGTGTGTCACTTTCTGTAGCTGCTAGACTACTTTGCTTCATGAAGGAGTGTGTCGTGTGTCTTTAATATTTAACCCTGTGAAAACACCATTAATTTTTTCACTTACTGAAACCTAAGAAAGTATATCGTGTTTAAACCAAATAAGCAAATGCTGCTTTTCACTTAAACTGGGTAGAAGGCCTTTTCTCTAGAAAAGAATTGGCTGTAAGTTTTCTTCAGTAGTTTAAATAACCTGCAATGATTGGGAGGAAGGGGACCTCTCCTGACTCCTATCAGTGATCATCTATTAGAAACTGGTGCAGACGTTTTAGGCTGACATGACCTGAAATTTTTACTCCTACGCATATATGCACTGGGCAGCAGTCACTGGCAGAAGTTACCTGCAGCATTGTATCAAAAGTCTGTAGCTTGCTTGCTTCTCATGCTCTGGTCACTCCACGAGTGAACTCAGTTACTACCACATAGAATGATGAAATGACAATTCAATGTGTTTAATATTAAAATCAATGCTTTTATTTTACATAAAATGCAGAATGAAGAAAATGTAGAGCTACCTGAGACCTATGGTTCTTCCCTTTCAACATCAGAGTACTCTGCACCTGTGGACCCATCCCTTTTATATACACCATCATCTGCCTATGGAGATGATACTAAGCAACCTGCTGTGTCTCAGAATAATACAAAGTCCAGGTAGTCATCTCTGACAGAGAGAGAATGTGTGTGTTCATGGAGTAGATGGATTATATTTTTTTGTTTAACTTCGGAAATATTTTTAATAAAGTAATTGCTTTAATTAATATGCAATTCATTTTCAGGATTCAGCCTGAAAGGAATGATTATGGCAGTGAAACAGATTTATATGGACTTGTGTCTAACATCTTGGAAGAACAAGATAAATCGCAGCCATATTGTGCTGAGGGGTGAGTGTGTTGCCATGCGAGCGCTGCTGGCATTCTCTTCCTCTCTTCCTCTGACAAAAAATATCCTCGCTGACCTTGGTATCTGTGTTCTGTTAGTCATCTTTGCATCTGCTGCTGGCAAGTCCTTATGCTGTTTATGGTTTCCCTTCCTTTTCCCTTAATCTTCTAATATTTTGCTTGCGATACTTGAAAGCTTTTCTTTAGGTACTCAAATTACATGGTAGCTTCTGGCTTTCTGGTATTTGCAGAACTTTTTAATTGGCATTTTTTAAATAAGTCCTCAACAAGCATTGTGGAAGTGCTGTATTCAAGTAAATCTCCTTGAATATATGCCTTGGCCTATATTTATTTTGTTTTTAGATGAAGATTGAATTCAGACTTCAGGTTTGTTTCTTAATTAATTTCAATTCACAGAAAGAATACACAAAACATGAGATCATACTCTTTCACACTTTCCTGAACTGGAAGGAGAGAAGAATTCCATTCAAAATTAATGTCTCTTGATGTCAGTGCCACCTAAGCAATATTTGCATATCTGAGTGTCAGATTTATTACACATATATTCTAGCACCAGAAGAAACTATTCGATAGTCATAATAACTTGACACAGAAGGGTTGAAATCCGGCATCCCAGAGATACTCAGTGTCTTTTGCTTGAATCTGAGTATTCTAGGCCTAAGGGATAAGAAAGGGAATCCAGTTCTCAAGGTTCCCACTCTTCCCTTCTGTCTTCCCAAAACAATTCCAGTGATCTCAGCATGTGTGCTGAGTTATGTGGCTGAAGGGAGGGAAAACTTTAGAGAGAGTCAGCCTTGATCAAGAGATAGCTTACCAATTCCTTTACTTCAGACAGTTAACGTTGGATTTCTGTTTTCAGTGCTACCGAATTTGGCAGAATTCCTTTTTTTTTATTTAAGTCTATTTACAGTTTTCCTTGATGGTCAGTGATTGATTGTCCTGTGTTAATTCATAGTAATTAGTGGAAGGAAAGGAAATGTGCCGAGATGCTTATTCTTGATTTACCTGCAGGAAGCAGTGTAAGCCAGCGTAAAACACAGGCGATTCTGAAGCAATAAGTAAGATGACACAGAGAAGCGTGTTGTCTGGAGTGCTAGGACACGGCTTTGAAAGATCGTGGGTAGTTTGGGAAGTATGGTTATCTTAACTTGTTGCTTAACCAGGAGTATTTTGATGGTAATGGATAGTAAATGTCTTGACAGGATCAACTGACCATAATTTGGTATGTACACATCGCTCACAGCTTGAAGGCATTGTATATAGCTCCTAAGGGATATGGGTGCGTTTAGACAAGACAGAATCAGTTTTCTCATCGAGTTAAGGGAAACTGCGAAGATGATAGTAGTTGGTAGAAGTTGGAGTAAGGCATCTTTGAATCAATAGAGAAAAATGTTTAGGAAGTAATTGGGTTCTTAAACCTTTTTCTGCATTTGGGAATGGAAGAGAAGCACCACAGATAAGAACCTAACCGTGTATTTCTTGTTTTTCAAGGAGTTGCCCTTCCACCGTGAAGTCAGTATGGCCCATGAATGCAACCAGAATCGTAGACCACCATGACCTGTTGCCAGAAACTAAAAGACCGGTTGTTGGAGCTCTCTCACAACAAGGTTTTTATAGTAGCGAATCTGTATCTGCTGCTGAAAAACAGTACTTGCAAAGCAGTAATCTTGCATCACAGCAAAAAGTAGATGAATGTTATTGCGAGTTTACTGGCATACACCTTGAAGAGCACTGTTTATACCCTTCTAGGAATGATCATGCCAACCATTACAACATGCAGACTAATGAGAATATTAAGACAACACCCATATATCCGAACTATCCATACATAAAGCACACCTTTACACCCCAAGCTGGGTATTCAGAAGTAGTCAAAGACTCGGGAGCCGATGTTTATTCTTACGGAAGGGAGAAGGTGCATCCCAAAGGAGCGGATGCGCAGTTGCACCGAAAGCGGGCTGATATGTTTCTTCCGCAGTTTCACAGATATAATGAAAACGCAGATTATAGCAGATACACTGAATATTCTCATGCTAGTAAAGCAAAGCCTAACAAGAGCACCAGTTGTAGCCTCCAAGAAAATAAAAAGTTAGTAAATAGAACCACTGAGACGCCATCTCTGGACACAGAACCCTATACTAAATTATTTCAGGTTAAATCAGGAACTCAGAAAAAAACAGAAGATACAATTTCAGATGAGCAAAACTTTACATTTCCCAAGGCTGTAGGGCTTTTATCGGAAAAACAATGTGCAAATGAAGCTTCATTCTGCACTGATTTGAGGCAAAAATTTGATTATGGATTAAAATCTTCTGCAACTTATACAAGGAGTAGTGACTGTGCAGATGGTGTAGAAAAGCAGCAGTTTTCCAAGTCCAATCTTCAGAATTCTGAATACTGTAAATCACTTTCATTGTTACCAAATGCAGCAAACCCTTCAGCAGGTCCTAACGTAAGGCCAGCTTGGATGAACACCCAAACTAAAACTGCTGCTTCTGTCTTGTTTCAGAATCCTGGTCCTTTGTTGAAAGTGCGTAGTCATTTACCTGCTTTTCCAAAAAGTTCTAATGATTTTTTTCAGTTATCATCTTCAAATTTCCCTTTAAATAGTGATTTATTTCACAAGTACTGTCAAGATAATCCTGCGGTTTTTTCAAGTCCTGATTTTGGTTATAACCCTGCAGAACAAGCTTGGTCTGCTGCTTGCATGGAAGCAGTAGTTAGGAATGGAGAAGAGAATCTCATTGAGTATTTTAGTGAAAAGAAATTAAAGCAGCCAAACAGATTCTGTGACAATTATTCAGGTCAGCAGTTTGGGATCATTGAAAATAAGAACAAACACCATTTCCAGTTGAAGCCACAGAGAGAGCACTATGATCTGGAAGGACAAAAACGCGCAGATGGGTTGTTGCAGAACATGCACCAAGATTTAATGGAGTCTCAGGCTCAGTTTAGTCTCAGGCAGGGGAGCAGAGACAGTAACGCCATCAATCCTGTGACTTACCTACAGGCTCCAAGCTTTTCCAACAATTGCATGATGGATGACTTTAGACGTAATCGGCACCTTGGTTCAAGTGCATTCCCGTTGAGATCAGCTTGCCTATTTGGCCGTTCCATTGTCCCTCTGATGGAGTCTCACGACTTGTTCTCCCGCAATGATTTAAAATGTGTCTACCCTTATTTTAATAATAAAATGTATGGTGATGGTTCTTTCTCTGGTTTTGTACCAACATCTGGATTTCGAAAGCGAGTTAAACTCCGTAGTGGGCCTGCCAGCGAACTTCACATTAGACTAGAAGAATGTTATGAACAGTGGAGAGCTTTGGAGAAAGAAAGAAAGAAGGTAAAAAAAAATTAAACTGAATTAATATGCCATATCACAGACTTGATGTAGATCTCATGCTACTCAGTCTAGTTAGAGATCATGGGCAATTCTCACTGTTATGAGTTGAAATGCTTAAAGGGACTTCAAAGTTAAAAAGAGTTTGCTTCCCTGCATATTTAGGACTGAAAACAGAAGTTTTGAAGGTTTGTAGCCTGGTTGGGAGCGTAACTAATGTTGAGAGCACTTGAAGCAGGACTTCAGTGACTTTTTCAGGTTCTGTGTTGGGGCTGGGGAAGGTGTGTCGTATGACTGACAAAGGCATGCTCCACTTTTTTTTTTTAAAATATAATAAATACAATGCATCTAGAAACTTTGAAAGCAAATTCTGTTTTGAATTGGGACTAAACTTTAATCCTTTCAAGAATTACTTAAATTTCTTAGGCCCTACGCTTTTAGTTCTTTCAATGAGGAGTTCTCACTTCCTGTTTCCCTGAAGCTTCAAAGCCAAGATGTATTTGAATGGGCTGGTTTTTTCCCTCCGGAAACGGAGGCTGAAGAAAGGGAAATATTAAAGCACTGGAACTGAAAGATTTGGCTAGTTCTGTATGAAGGCCTACTTCAAGCTATTGCCCTTTTTGGTCATCAGGCTACCCTTGCGAAGTGGAAAAGCTGTCTTAATTTCACCAGTTCAGATCACTTTTTAATTTCAATACCAGCTAGAGCTGTGACTTTCTGGGAGGGAAGCTTGACCAAATGTTACCTGGAAATAGCAAGGCCAGGCCATTTGGCTGACAGCTTCTCTGTGGAAGCTCTGTTGTGCCAGTCCACCAAAAGAAACTTAATTGTGAGGCGATATAACACAGGGTTTTTTTGCCGAAGTGTTTCCTGTCAAAAGCTGGTTGTTGCTTTGAATAGAGGGGTTAGGGGGAGAACGAGCTTGACTTGAGGAGGGGAGACTGGTGTCTAGGCTTGCACAGAAAAGTGCAGAAGAGAAAGACTTGACACATGTATGGCAGGGGGATGTGGTGGAGAAAATTAGGCTGCAGCTTTATGTGAACCATCACAAAAGAAGCTAAGAAATGCCAATTTTGAAACAAATTTAGCTAACTATATATTGTTACAGGTGTTCCAGAGTGACATAACAAGGGGATGAGAGAGATTGAAATTTGAAATCTTGCAGTCAGGTTTCAAAGTAATTTTCTGATGGCTAAATAAAATACGATTTCATTTTAACAAAACAAAAGAAAATAAAGTTTTCTGTAGTTTGACTAATCTGTACAAAATATAGGTTAACTGCTGACTTAAACAATTTTATTTTAATTTTGTGGGTGAGGTCCACATCTGTTTGCTCATTCTTTTTTGCCTTCTAATTCTGACTTGCCTCCATTTTATATACAGGCAAAATTAGTACGGGCTGTAGTCAGAGTGTGAGAAGACATAGCACTTCTGAAACACATTATGTTGGCATAATTATTTTAGTTGAACGGCTTTGAGTAAAACAGGTGATTGTCTTGGCAAATGGTTAAATCCCAAATGCCTGAATCCTCATTATCTGCTTTATAAAAAATCTGAAACCCTAAGGGAAAGAAATTGTATATCTGGTATTTTTTGTTGTTTCTGTAATAAAGCACACTTTGCAGCTTACATTCTTAGGGAGTTTTTCTTTTGTTTTCCTGCAGACTGAATCAGCTCTTGCTAAGACATTCCAAGGCAAGAAGGTTTCCAGTGCTAACAACACTCCACTTCCAAGGCTGACATCAAACCCATCAAGAGTTGATCGCTTAATTGTGGATCAGCTACGTGAACAAGCCAGAGTGAGTTGTAGGACTTGAAAAAAAAAAAGAATAAATCTATTGAACTTATCACACAGAACTGAAGAGTACTGTATAAGATACGTAAAGTGATTAGAGCAGCTTTTCCCAAAATAGCTTTGTTCTTAAATGCTATGCAGGGAATAATATTTCAGCAGTCCCTGCTAGAATTTCTACAGCTCCAGGTTCACTGCCGCTGTTACCAGGGAACCCACTGAGTGGCTGAGGCTCACGTTTACATCCATACGTGCCAGGAGGATGTGGTTTCTAGTACAAGAGCGTGCATGAGATGCCAGAATCCAGTCATCTAGCCTAACTGCTTGCACAGCTCTAAGATGTGCCTGCATTTTGAGCTCTTCTGTTTTGAGCAGCTCAGTGGAGAAATGTTCACACTAGATTTGTAGGCACTGTATTAGAGGAGGTATTTGGGGGAAGAAAAGCAAGTTTAATTAACATTTTTAAGACTTTGATATATATTTGCTTGAGAGTCTTCTATTTTTTTTAATGCAGAATGGTTATTTGATGCAACTTCAGCCTGAATTTCTACATTATTAGTTTGCTGCTTAAGCTAAACAGCCATAACGTGTAGGGCAAGCGTGACTGCTGTCTTTTGAGCTGCCTGTGGCTCTGCGGCCAAACGATGGTGCCACTGTGCCGTATCCTGCTGCTTTGTGAGGCACCAGCCTGCGCAGAATTCTGCAAGGGAGACTAGAGGGAGGAGGTGAGCACAAGCAGAGCTGATCTGAGCTGCTAGCAGAACAGCGAGGGTCTGATCTGGCTCTTGTGAGGCTGTTAGAGGCCAGAGCCAGGATGCTCATGCTGCAGGAGGAGGAGAAACGTGGGCTGAAAGCGCAGAGCCCAAGCCTGCCCCTTCGAGGGGATGTGGAATTAAAGGCAGATTCTGTTTTGAGAAATGCTGATTCTTGGGAGGAACCAGTCCTGCTGAGCTCAGCCGCTCCCAAGGCAGCAGTGGTTAGAAGCAGTCTTTCCTACTGGTCTCACACAGGTGAAATAAGCCGCGGAGCCTTGTCTGCTTACTGCCTGCTGAAATCTATCTTGTGCAACTGCCTGGTTGTGTTCATACAGCTCAGTAGAGAGTATAGTGAAAGGCATGTTGATAGGCTTAGTGTATGCTTTTTAAACTACTGTTTTATGAACCCTGAAAGAACAGTGTTAGGAGGTTTCCACTTTTGGAAGACTTGCCTGTCCTTGTCCTAGTACTTTAAAACTGCATCTGAAGAAAGACTTATTCTTCTCTAGCCATTTGAGGAACCAAACCTCAGGGTATAGAACCTCAAAAACACTTGTTAGGTAGCAACTGAAAAGTAGTTTTAAGGATGCTCAAAAGCACAGTGGGGCTGTTGAACCTGGATTCTGATATCAAAAAGCTTAGTGACAGCCAGAGAAACACTGGTACAAAGGTTCAAGTGGAAGTGGAGCCAGCTGAATCTGTGATTAACTCTTCATAGTGTGGACCATCTAGTTAAATTCTTTTGGTGGTCATGCACTTTGGTTTTCTCATTGGAGACTTCCGCTTGCGGTTGTTTTCAATTCCGGAACAAAGCATAGCTGATGGACAAGTGACAGTAACTTCCTTCACTATGTCATCAGTAGCTATTAAAACCACCTAATAGTCAAAGAACACGATTTAAACCAGGATCTCCTCTTTACAAACTGTATCTCATCTCCCTTGTGTCTGGGGAGATGTAAATCCACAGCTCCATCGTAACTGGCGAATGCCCATTGTGGGGTACTCTGAGGCTGGATGTTCAGCTTGTCCTGTTGAAGCTGTCCTGTTCTGTACTGATAATGATTTTTGCCAGAGAGGAAATAGGAGCATATTTCTATGGACTGAGGAAAGCATTATAGTTCCTGTTCCAAATACAGTGTTTTGCAAAGAACAGTCATCAAAGCTGGGCCTAAAACCTCAGTCCTTACCTCATGGTGTGTGCTCACAGACTGCGGCGTCTGTGGCTTTGCCGCCTGTTTGGCTGGGACGCTGCCACCCCAGCAGTCAGCCTCCGCATCACTGGTGGCTCACTGCTTTTCCCAGTGAAGGATCTGAATTACTCAGCAAGCCATGTGATAGTCAAAAAGGGATCAGTTGTGCTTTGCAAGAGAAGGGCAGATTTAGTTAATGCCTCTGAGTCGTGAGTGGAAGGAAGCATCTCTTGGGAGTGCAGGATGAACTTCTGAAAAACCTGCGGGCATGGGAAAGCAAGCATTTGAGCCTTCAGTTGTTCCCGTTGGGTTGCCAGGGCAGCCCAGCTTTGCTGACTTTTGTAGATCTTGCTTTTAGACACCTGCCACTTCTCCCAGGCTTAGTATAAAGAATGCAGACATTTAACTATCAGCTGTGGATCCCACTCAGTGAGGTTGTGGTACCTGAAAACCAGGTCTTCAGAACATAAGTCCTTTTGTGGATGTACTATTAAGTAACATTGGGAAATGACTGTCAGGTTCATCTTACTTTGTTTCACTTGGTTACGTAATCCTACTATGTCACTCCTTAAAATCTGTCTTCAGAAACAAATCTAGTGATTTTCAAACATCTTACCTACTTTAGTTTCCTATACTAGTGACTGGTTCCTCAGTTGTTCATGTGAAGTTCTCCTTTCACTTTTTTTTAAACTCTCGGCTTCCTTACAAATGTGAAGTGCCACTTCTTGAGTTATTCGTTGTTACTGCTGTCACAGGAACTTGCACAGTTTATTCATACCTATGGGGTTTTTTTTCCAACCCCAGGCTTTTGCCACATCTAAGGGAGAGCAGGACGAGTCTGGCAGTGGGAGCTTGCTCCTTCCTGAATGCTCTGTCCTGAGCCCTTGGCAAGGAGCAGCGGCTTTGTTCTGCTGTTGTGGATGCTGTTACCAAAATAACTGTTTTGGCCAACTGCTCTGAGGATGCTTGGGGCAGACTGGGCAAATTGTCCTGGTTCAAATGAGTTTGTTAGCCACCCTTTCTTATGTTTTAAAAACTCCATGCCAGTCCTTTTCCTAGGGAAACCTACAGTCATTCTGTTGCAAGGGAACATCAAGAACTTTGCTTTGCAGTGTACTCCCAGACCCTCTGTTTCTTATTTTTAACCTGTGGATGACCATTAATCATCAGGCTTATTTATAGACCATCAAGTGTAGCCATTGCCCAATGAACATTGCAATTTTGGAATTTTAACGTTTATCTGCAGACCAGTAACCAGGTTCTTCAGCGGTCTGTGAACCATGGCTGAAGAATCTCTCACCAAGGGGAAATTCATAGTAATGTGACTGTGTAAAATAAAGAAGATGACAAAGATGCAGATTTTCAATTAACTAAATGAAATGGAATTACTTCTGAACACCTGTGCTCAATATTCTCTGAAAGAGCTCCTTTAGTGTTGAGTATCCATCCTGAAAGTCAGCCTATGTGTGTGGCTCTGCAGCAGTTTTAGCCAAGCTGAAATGAGACTGCTGTGCTCCCCTGTTGCCCGTTGCTTTGTGCTGGCACAGCACGAGATCATCTGGGTGAAAACTGGCTGGTCTTGGTGGGATTGCTTTTCACTCAGATAATTGCAGCAGTGCTGATGGAAGGGAGGACCACAGTGGTCTTGGTTCAGAGGAATGCAAACTGTCATGGAACCACCTCCTGTTACATGGTTGTCTCAAAGTTATATATATCTATTATTAACTACTAAGCTGGGTATCCTAATACTTGGGTATTTTAGCTTTGCTGTTGTGCTGTGCACACCCAGGTATTCTACAGCTTCAGTTTTGGAGAAGAAGAAATCCTAGGTAAGAATTTAAAACTACTTTAACTATAACTTTATGAACTGTTCTCAAACGAAAATAATGGTTATCGTTAATCTGTTCTTCCTAACCTAGTTAATTTTCTTATAAGATGAGTGTAGTTTGAACACCTGTAACTTGTAAAATGTTCATTAGGTTGTGACTTTACTGGGAAAAATGGAGCGCCTTCGCAGTTCTCCTCTTCATGCTAACATTTCTACTGCTCTTGATAAACATCTGGAGGTAATTCGTGTAGTGCAGTCATGTAGAAAGGATGAAATTGTAAATGCTTCAAATCGACAGAGGCAAGGAGCTCCCAGATGCCAAGATGACAGAGGTATAACTATGCTTACATACTTTTATAAGGTAGCTGAAAAATTCTACACATATTGCAAGTCTATTAAAAAGGAAAGTGTGAGGGGTTTTGTATTAAAGTTTGAATTTATTTTTCAGTGTCTGGAGCTTTGAGAAAGGTAGACTGGGTTTTAGATGATGGTTTTGAGAGGGCATTAAAACTGGGTTTGAGAGAGAAATGGGTTAAATCAATTTGGAGTGCATTTATTCAATTAATAAACTACTAAGTAATGAAAAAGGGGGGGGGTGTGTAATGCAGTTTGGATTGGAGATGATATTAAGCTATTGCCTCTTTCTTCTCCCTGTCCCTTACATTCCTGTTCCCATCACCCTTCTAGCCCTGTCTTTATTTCTCTGTAGAACTTCCATGGTATCTCTGTGCTGAATCTGTGCAAAGAGACCATGGTGGCCTTGTGTTACAAATGGATTTCCTCTTCAAGCATGTTCTGTCATAGATTGACATAAAATACAAATCATATTTTGGATGGATTCACAAAAATACATTGGTCAGAATGTTTTTATTCTTAATGGTACTCAAAATATGCAGAATATTCAGCTTCATCTTTCACTAGTGCACAGGCAGAATGGCAGATTCCCTTTTCCCTTAGATGTGAGTCAGAATAAATTTCTGCTACCTGTGATGCTCCAACCGACTGCTTTGTGTTGGAAGCTTTCTTACATTTCTGAGAGTCCTCTGTTCGCTTCCTGCCTTCTTTCCACAATGGAGTTAGATGGATTATTTTACTTCTTTGGGTTGTTGCATCATGCAGTTCTGTAATTCTCAAGTTTTACTTCAAAAGATACACTATAGCAATTTTTCTTTTCACCAGTTCACGTCATTCTTGTTTTTCTTTACCTTGCCTGAAAACTGTGACTTGTTAAGGTGAAGGGGATTTTGGGAGCATTGAAGCCCGTGAAAATAATTAACACTGGCTTTACTTGGTGCTACTTCTTAACTAGATCAGTGAGTGCTTTGGAACCCAGTAGTCTGGGAACGAGTAGCTGTCAGACCTTGAGATCTGCTCCCTGGTCCAGCTGCTAAGAAAAGAGGAGAAGAGAGGAGAAAAGGAGGAATTGGGCTTTGCACAACGGGATCTGATTACTTAACTAGAAGGGTTGCATTTTCTTTGTCTACCTCTCATCCTCCATGCTGGCTGTCTCCAAGAGGTGTTAGCCTGTTGTGGCAACCAGGGAAGATTTTTTCAAACAGTAGATTATTGAATGTAGTAACTGTATTTGCTGCATGTCTGGGAAAGCCTTGAGGAAAATGTCTGAAGCTGTGCCTCTCCTCTCTTTGGCAGAGCTTTCTTCTTGTTAATAGTTTAGTTTGAGAAGAGGTCTTCCCCAGCCCAAACCTGTTTCCACAGCACCTTTCTATTCCATCTGATCTGATATTAAGGATCTACCTTATCAGGCAGGACCTGTCTATTGTGTCCTTTAAATCAGACTTGCTCAGGATTCAAACAAAATTCATACGTGAGCCCTGGTCTTCTCTTCTCCCAGCTCCCTTGCTTTAGTTGCAACACAGATTTACTTCAGTGGGAAGCAGATGGATCTGGGCTGCCTCCTATCGGTTGTATTCATGCACTACGTGAGTCTAAAAAATTCCACTATTACACACTGAAGTTGTGGAAGTGTCTGAGGTATCTGGCAGTTGTTTGTAAATGTTTTTGACCACTTAATGAAGTTCTGGAAGAAATAACAATGATCAGAAAAAGGATTTTACAGAGTGCTATCTGTCACCCAGAACAACCATCAAGCCTTTCAGAGCTGTCTGATCATACCTCTGCTTTGAGATTGCCCTAGATTTATTTTTCAGGATCTTTCAGAAGGATGTAGATGTCACAGATCATCTTCTGAGGGGAGAAAAGACATTTTTAATGTCTGTAACTCTCAGGCACTGCATTCAGCCAATGACTTTCAAACAATTCTTGCTTATTACTGTGGGATTTTCCCTTCTTCCCTGGCAGTGACCCAAATGCCAACCGTATCTTACAGCTTTGAGATGCGCATTTATTTGAGTGTCACTTGTTTATTAGCTTCTTTTAGGCAGTCCAGATAACACTGTTCCTGTGGTCTCTTCTTGATTCCACAAAGCTTTGTGTGGAAATGGGAAATTTGAAAATACAAGACCTGATAATCACATCCTCCCACTCTGTATTCTGTCCTTCATTTCTCTGGAGTTATCCTTCCAAACATTACCTTCTAAAATTCTTTGGATGGCTGACACTTATGTTGGACAAATGGATTTTCATAGTGATTCTTCACAGTTACCTAAATCAATTTTCTGTGCCGCTGCTTCCAGCTGCTTTAGGAGTGGTCACTGTAGAGGAATCAGTGGTCACTCTGTGCAGAAGGAAGGAGGGATGTCTCAATGGGTTTCACAGAAACCAGCCTAGGAAGTGAGAGCCCGATAAGCTGGTGAAGATGGATGATGATGAGGGGATAAGGTTAGGCCTTTAAATTCTGCCCTTTTCTGAGGCACCCCCAGGAGGGGTATGCTTTCACCTGGAACAGTGAATCCAAGAATATTGCTTGAAGATAGGTGCCAGGTTTTTGCAATGAAATGAAACTGCAGTCGTGCTTACTGAGCACGAGCACTTGGAAGAACAGACTTTGACTTTAAAATCTTCCACTGCTTCCAAACCCCACAGAAGTGTTTGACCAGGGAGGCAAGTGCACATGTGCTTTCTGCGCAGCCCAACATGGTGCAGTGTGAACCAGCTCCAAGAAGGAGTGAGTGTGCCCCGACCCCAAAATGGCACGCAAGTTCTGGCTGAAAACTCTCCTACCTAGAAGACAGTATTGAATTTTCTTCACGCACAGGCTGGAATTAAAATCAAAGCATTACCTATGCATTAAGTCATTGCTGTTGAATAAATGGACCACTGCACCACCTTACTCTTTATTTTAAAGTGATGGGGTTTGACGCATGTTTGCAGAGCTTTAATAAAATGCCATAAACAAGCTATTACTTCACCTATCTCAATAAGTTCTTAGGCAAGATGGACAAAGGATCGACTTCGTGGTTGTGGAGGGGTTGCTGTGAACATTCAGCAATGAGCTCACACAGGAAGGGACAAGAGGCCCTTAGTGTGTGCGTACGTGGAATACTTTCAAATGTGGAGCTGACCATAAGGCTTTAGGTACTGCTGATAACAGGTGACAGCCAAGTAGGAGCTTTAACAAAATAATTACCTAAATTCCATATACCTGCCTCTTTGTATGAGGGCGTAAAAAATCACTAGTTTCTCAGATTCAACTTTTACAACCTTATAAAGAGACAGACAAAATCAGACACTAAAAAGGGCCTAAAAAGTTTTGCTCTTTTTAGCATTGCCAGGGTGAATTAAGCCCAAATAGTGCTTGGTGATGACCTACGCGATAAAGATTAAAATGCTGTTTCCTCCTTGCAGATGTGCTTGCTCTTGCTTTGGCAATTAAAGAGATGAGCGTAGCAACACGTAAAGTACGTACAACTCTCTGGTGCGCGTTCCAGATGACCTTGCCAAAATCTTCAGCTGGAAAACTAGATCAAGAGAAAGCTCTTTGGGAGATGGTGCAGCCTGAAGAAAAAGTGTGCGAAAATGTAAACAGCTGCGGCATTCCAAATCAGAGCACTGAAGTAAGCAAGCAGTAATGAAATACCAGTTGCATGCAGTAATACACTCTGCAGTGTGTATGTGTCAGAGATAAGCTAATTCTTTTTAATTATTTAGAAAGTTTGAACTACTAATATTCATATTTAAAGCTGTACCTTGACGAGGAATTGAATTTGCTTTAAGGCCTTTCAGGTTCTACTTACACTGTTAATGTGACAGGCAACGTCAGAATATTGTAAAGCCAAACTGGTGAATGTTAACTTAAAAAATAATCAGACTAATTAATTAACAGCTAAGACATTATTTAACTTCTGCAGGTGAACCCTGGTGTACAACTCCTCTGATAACTTCTTTTAGTTTTGCTTTAGGAAGTAGGTTTTAAAATAAGTATTCTTAAAGACTGTAGTTTTAACAAGGTGTCCAGTCAGTATCAGGTAAGATTGTGATGTAAAAATGGTTTCCTTACCAAACTAAAACCTGAAAACAGGAGGAAACAATGCTAAGAATACCCAATATTCATGTAAAATTAAATATTTAAAATACAAGTATTTATGAATTTGAGATTTTAGAATCTAAGTTTGTGAAAGGGAATGCACCAGATTCTACTAAGTTACTGGTATGACAAAATTGCTGTTGTGAAACCATGTAATTTAGTAAATGTGTTCCAATCATTTGGGCATGCTCTTAGGAAAAAAAGCACCTCTGTTTTAAAGTATTTAAACATAATCAAAATATGACATGCACACAGGATTATCCTTTAAAAAGCTGTGCAGCAGCTGAAATAATAGTATTGTTTTTAATACCTTCACTTTAAAATCGGACGAGGTATCACAAAGTTCTGAAATACAGGTTTTTCTTAAAAGTTATTCTTTCATATTTTAGACTTACTAGTTTACCTCTGCATTTTTGACAGCTACTAATACTTGGTGTTTATCTGCATAGCTTAATCTGTACGGAATACAAGTAACTTATTCACAGATACAAAATGTTGGTATTACGTGGCTCAGGAGATACGGGGTTTTAACATTTCCAGCATCGCGTTTTTAATGTGTGGATTAAATTTATTCATCTGTCCTTGCCTAGACACCTGATATTTTAAATGCCTCTGTTCTTCCTACTTCTGGAAAGCCTGATATGCAAAAGGTGTGATCGCACCACATAAATTGTCATTAGATGATATGAGAAAAAAACCGAACGAGAATGCAGCAGAAAGCAGAGTAACTGTTTTGACCACTGAAATGACCAAAAGCACTGTGCTGGAGTGAGTTTATCGGGGCAAGAGAGGAAAGCACATCTTCCTACCACAAGTCACTGCGTTAAGATTTGTTAAGTTTAACCTAGGATATGTTGATGTTAAAAGCGATACTGTACTGACTTTAGTCTGTCTCGTAAGAAATAAATTAGCATTTGTTCTGCAATTGTCTTTGTAGCCTCAGCTCCTAGAATTTGATCCATTAATGGTGACTTCAGTTAGTTATTGAAGTACATCAAAAGGTATAAAGCAATGGTGATCCTGAAATTAGTCTCTTGTAGAGAGAAATGACTGTAACCTTAGACAAACCAAGGGAAAATTGTGGCAGTGCAGTGTAGCCAAAGTGGAGGATTTTTTTTCCCCCCCTGCAAGTATCCCATTGGTTACAAGCTCTGTACTGCCAGAGAAGTCTTAGGCAATAATTTCAGAATCTGTACTAGAAATCTTAGGAGTCTGTCTGGAGTATTCCTACTCTATAAATTCTTTGGTGTTGATGCCAGTAGTGCACTCCAGAATATCCCGAATATCAGTCTAGTGTCAGCGGTCAGCTCCCCAGGGGCAACGTCTGCCTGGGCACTGACCCAACAGCAACAATCACCGACAGTCAGTTAGAGCAGCGCTGTGGTTGAAGACAGACCTGCAGCCTTGGCATCAGCTGGGCTGAAACAGGCTCAGGGCCAAGAGGGGGCAGCTTAAACCCTTCAAGTGCAGGCGAGTCACATATTTGTGTGTTTACACACAACTACAGCACACTTTTGGTTTTCCAACACCAAAAGCAGGTGAAGCTGCCTTGGTGAGGCACTGCTGGATGGTTGTGGTTCTCCTGCTCTGCCCCAGGATGTCTGCTGAAAACCATCCTTGGTTCCCACTTCCCTGTCGTTGAAAAGACCTGTCTTAACTGCGCGAGTTGTCTTAGCTCGCCAGACCCAACACACTTAAACTCATGCCCTGTGCTTGTCTGTGGGTGCAGGGTATGAACGGTACCAGGAAAGGTGATCTGTCCCTTGGTGAAAGGGAGCTCCCACAGCGTGCTTGTGACTGTGCCCTTCTTAAATCCAGACAAATTTCTATTGAATGTATACATTTTGGCACATACGGCATAGCCTCGTGTCCTTCAATTGGCCCTGGAGCTGGGTAGTGGGCAGAGGGCGTGGGGGTCATCTCCTCTCACAAGGAGGTGAAGGCAGCTCTTTTCTCTGGACCTTTACAACCAAAGGTCTCAAGAAGCTGTCACAGGCTCCACTGTGCCAGCAGCTGGGCAGCTCCAGCCCTCACCTTGCTTTCTGCTTGGAAGTAGAGGTTTGGGGAAGCTCAGTACCAGGTCACAGAGCTCTCAGTGCCCAGCTTAGGAATGTGGGGGGAAAAAACCAAGGCTGCTGCCAGCAAGGGAGGGCAGCTGTTGCTCCCAGAGCAACTGAGGTACAAGTGGAAGTGTTAGATGGCCCCGGACAACCAGCAGCTTCCTCAAACCTACCTGTGGCCAGTGCTGCTTCAGGCATGGGTGCTGAGCAACAGTTTGGTGCCCTCACCCAGCCTCAAGTCCAGGGGTTGTGCAAAGGGCTCCAGGTCACAGGGGAAAGCAAAAGCTGGCCCTGTGCGGTGGTGGTGCTGTGACACTCTTCTCCCTCAACAGCTAACCCCCGCCTCCCCATCCCACACAGCAGCAGCTGGAGGAACCACCCCAAATCGTGGTGGAACCACCACAGCAGCCCAAGCCAGGCAGCGAGCCCTGGGGACAAGGACAGCTTGTTCACTGCCCTGCAAGGCTGCAGCGAAAAGGTGAAGGGAGGCCCTGCAGCCTCAGGAAACGAGGTGTGAATAAATGAGGACCAGCACCATGGCAGCAGAAATACTGAGGACACAGGAAAGGCTGGAGGGGAACCCCCACACTGCACCACCAGGCACCGCAATCACTAACTGCGACATTCACTTAGAGAGGAACCCACTTCTTGGCCAACCAGTTTTATTATTCAAGTCCAAAGATAAAGCAGTGAGATACTCACACTCGCAGCATAGTTAAACAGAAGGCATGACCCTTTCATCAGACTGGTGCTGAAAGCAGGCGATGGAGACAGGCACCGCCAGCAGCTCAGGAGCACGCACCAGAGCACAAAGCAGCGCAGGGGCAAGGCATGCTGGTTCCTCTTGCATCCCCGAAAGCGCTGCAAGCTCCTCCTTCACGCTCAGTTTACAGAAATTAGTGTTCTAAATTTCCAGAGGCGAGTGACACTATCACAAAAAGGCTGGAAACAGCAGGTAACGAGTGCTTCGGGGGCAAAAGAAGCGTTCAGCCCCCCCAAGGCAGCTCCTGATTGCAGCTGTGCTCATTGACAGCAACCAGCTTGTAAACCCAGTGCATCCAACTCACTTACCGCTGCTCAGCACTGAGCCTGCGTTAAAGCATTTGCCCTGGCAACCACTGTAGAAATAACAGTCGATGTTCACCCACACGAAACATCAGGGAGCACCATTTTCCAGCTACCGGCATGAAATCTTAAAATAGCATAAGGACTCGACTGATTTGCTACCGCTGTGGTTGATGCTCAAATCCGCGTGGCGTTTACCTTACCAACAGCCTGTGGGTGATGTAGTCTCGTAGCTGCAACTCATATATAATTCATAACATTTCCTTTCTCTTGCTGCAGAACAGCACTTACCCTCGCTGAGGTCAGCTCCAAACCCAGCTCTCTCAGCTCAGCCAGAACGAAGACGTAGCGTTGTTCTTGGCAGCATAAGTACATGTATTTGCAAATACATTTTTCAAGGCTAGTGGAAATAAATTCTCATTTGCCCTGTAGCAGCATGTCCTTAATTACATGTCAGAAAGGGGCTCTGCTCAGTTCTCAAATCGTAACACACTGTTGCTGCAAACCAAGGCTGGCAGGAGGATGCAGCCAGCTTGGAAGCCCTCTCCTACATCTTGGTTTGCTTTGCTTGAAGTGGTTAG
>NW_009602597.1:0-258 GCF_000690535.1 Cariama cristata | reverse complement strand
AGAAAGTAAAAATAACTGTAAAACGACTCTATTTTTATCATTAACAATGTTGACAATAAAATAAAATCAACTGGAATTGTAATCTAAAGACAAATTTAGGGCGCAGGCCTTTTTTTTTTTTTTTCCTTGGGTCGTTTATATCCTAATCAAGCTTTTGCCAAAACCGCCAACCGCACGTAGCCATTTGCATATATTTGAGAGCGATTACGGGAGCTGCTGCTGCTGCTTTCAGCGGGGAAAAATGCGCTGCGCGTCGCT
>NW_009602596.1:0-37844 GCF_000690535.1 Cariama cristata | reverse complement strand
GCATTTTTGCCCGACTTCCTCTTGGTTGGAGTGCATTGCTCCTGAGCTTGGAGGATGTGATCCTTGAATATTAATCAGTTTTCTTGCGCTCCTCTTCCCTCCAGGGCTTTATCCCACGGTACTCTACCAAACAGCTCCCTGAAGAGGCCAAAGTCTGCTCTCCTGGAGTCCAGGGCAGTCAGCTTGCTGTGCACCCTCCTCACTGCCCTGAGGATCTTGAACTCCACCATTTCATGGTCAGGGCAGATAAGGCTGTCCTTGAGCTTCACATTCCCCACAAGCCTCTCCTTGTTGATGAGAACAAGGTCCAGCATAGCACCTCCATCCAGCTTAATATTTTTCTGCTTCAAAACATGATGGGCTTGGCAAAACTACCTATCTGGTATGGTCACTGGTCTGTCCAAACATGATCTGGTACAGTGGTAGGGGGCACAGGCAAAACTGTACCATGAAATATCAAGCATTTAAACAATACAGAAAATCACTTGTCACTGTTTGACTCATGACTTCACCCCATTTATTTGTCTTTGGTTTCCTAAGAGCTAGCCAAGGCAGGATTTTGATGAAAGGGATTTGGCTTGAGTTAACAGAGGATGCTGATAGATTGGAGTGAGCATCTGGAGGATTGTTTGTGATAAATGTCTGAAGAATTTCCCTAATCTTTCTTGAAATGTTCTTCACTATCCGAATGCTTTTGAATCTCCTGCTTCCGCAGCCTTCATATGAGTTTGATCAGTAGAAACTCTATTCCCTCTTCCATCTGTGTTTAGCAAAAGGTACAATGTTGCACCAGATGCAGATGCTGAAGGTCTCCCTGAGACCTCCAGATGGAGAGTGGTCAAAAACCTATGCGAAAGAACATAATTCTTTTTGGACAACATTTTAATCACAATTTCTATAGGTGAAAATAGCAGCATATGGCACAAGAGAGTAAAACGCACGGCTGCTGAGGGAAGAGATATTCTGTCATTACAAGCTAGGGTCCATAAATATTACCTATTAAATTAATTTATTATGTACTCTTAAGGTCACAGTCCTTACGTATCCCTAAAATGCTTTCAGTGATTTCTCCAGGTTATATGAAGAGATTACGAGTTACAGCTGCCAATGTCTTCAAGTAAAAGGACTTGGAAAGAGATGTTCCATGGCAGCTTTACAGCAGGCGTCACACAGAAAACTCAGCTTAGGATGGGGCTGGTTTCAAACCTGGGAACTGCGAACAAGGCCAAGCTGAAAGTGTGTTACAAAGAGCTCAGATGAACAATTCACAAAAATGTCCTAAACAAAGATCTGTTCAATAAAAACATGGGTCAAACAACAGGTCACACAACTGCTAGCACTGAAGGAACTCATGTTTAAATTAAATCCCTCTGTGTGTGTGCAATTAGGGATCAGAAAATGAAGCTTAATTGTCTGAATACATTCACTCCAAATTTCTCACTTCGATGCCTATACCAGGGAGCTAATAAGCTGGAACTTTAACTTCATGGAAAATTCCACAAGTATTCTATTCAATTTTCTTCCAGATTGTGGAAATAAATGAACAAAGGGAAAAGATAATTCCATAACACTCCACAACAGGAAAATGTAAGAGATGAGATGTTATTTTCAACTTACTGTTTCAACAAAATCAATACTTTTTTTGTTTAATTTGAGTTTCCAAATTAAATGTACTATAATAAAATCAGACTGAGATAAAGGAAAAAAACCTTTAAAAAATGAAAAAGCTTTTGCAAAAGAATAGCAGGCAAACCCTATTCCCAAATGAAAAGTTGTCCCCAAACTGTTGAAGTGATATAGCATTTCCCCACATAAAAATGTTCCTTTGGAAAATATGACCAGAATACAAGGCACTTCTCTAAGGCATATCTGTAACAGAGTTTGTCCCTATGATTATGGTGCTTTAGAGGAAGTTTCTGCACTGTATGTTCTATAGACACACACCATAGCTCTGTGGATAAACATAGGAAATCTTAGGTCAAACAGAAAAAAATCTAAGTATATTTCAGGAAACAGAAAATAAGCAGTCCCTCTGGATTGCCATTCTCAAGTTTTTTCTCCAATGCTGCTTCCGTGCTGTCTTGAAAATGGATTTACCAGGACTCCACAGGTCCCAGATGATTAAACTACTGAAAACAGGGCAGAATACTCCATTGCACATGTGTGAAGTCAATTTCTTAATCATATACAACCTCATAACTTTTAGAAGTATGTTATAGGCAATTTAAAACTGGGCAAAGCCCAACTCCTCTTTTTTTATTCACTGTGGTATACCATATCCAGATCAAAACAGAGCATTTTCTTTTTTTCATCCTTTCCTTTCTTTGTTAGGCTTACGAAACATTTCAGCTCCCATTATTCACTTTCTACACCCCAATAAATAAGTTAAATTACTGACTCACCTGCACAGTCAACTATCTGTCTACTTTTTTACCCTGGTCATACAGCCCTGCACATAATGTAAATTAGCAAAACTGATTTGGTTTTCATTATGATGCTAATGAATACTTCCTTTATAAAGTGCTTTGAGATCTACTGACACAAGGCATTATATCAGAGTTGGCATTAACATTTACTATGTATTTATGATTATTATACCTCTTATAAATGTAATTGATTTTCCATGTTATTAAAATTCTCTGTACACTTGTAAAAATTCCCACTCAAGCATCTCAAAATCAGATGCATTGTTTCTGTTTTTTGGACATTCTAATTAATCTGTTACATTGTTGTGATTAAAGCTTTTCAGAGTTCTGGTTTTTGTGATATAATCACCATCATTTTTATTCATTAGTTGTTGATGGTAGTGACCACAAAGTGCTCAGTAATTTCCAGATATTCATAAGGGAGAATAACTGCCCTAAGGAACTGAAAGTCCAAAAAAGAGCTCGTTAGAACAGTATTTTTTTTTTTGGACTCACTGAAAATCTGTATTAGACCCATTCAGCTTTTGCTTTAAAGGTTTTGCTCTGCAGAAGCCACAATATGGAGCTTAGTTAAGAAAAAAGCCTGTACAGCAAAAGTGGGTGTATCCATGTGTGCTGGGAAATGTGCTGCAGACTCTCTCTCATACTTAAAATCCCAATTTTCTATGTCTGCCTAAGGTGGAGCACACAGAGTCACAGCAAGAAGGTGTTGGTCTTCTGTCACAGGCAAACTTTGCCTGCTGCTCATCCCCAAAGGGCCCTTTCCAAAGCTACGGGTGCTTAAGCAGTACCTTTATCTGGAAGAGCACAAAAATAATCACATCCTGTAACCCTAGGTCAATGTCTGACCTAAGAAAGTATTTTCTTTGGCTTTATGTGGGTATAATGAAATCCCTGCATAAAACACTTCTTAAAAACCAGCTGCCCACAACTGACCTGCTCACTCCAGAGACTGCATCCCCTCAACCACAAGCTTTCAAGATCATCAAGGGCTAGAAAAGTGTGTGCATGTACGGGGGACATTTTATGATTCCAAAATAGCTGAAGGGACTTTCCTCTAGTTTTATAAATCTATTGATTTTGTAGTCCTACAAAAGATCTCAATCAGGAATTTTTTCAGTCTAGGCATGAAACAATGAAGAGGGGTAACAGCTTTTGTTAGAAATGGAAATTGTTTGTAACTGGCAACCAGTTTATAGCTGCAACTCAAACCAAAGGACAAAGCACGTATTTTGGGATTTTCTTTTAACATTTTCTGTTATTTGATTAACATAGTTTTTATTAACCTAGCAGCAGCTAGGTTTTGATTCTATTTGTGCAGCAGCTCAGAAGACAAATGGTGCTTCTGAGCAAAGTCAGGTGTCTCAAAGCAGTTTCAGGATGTGGTAACAGAAACGTCTCAAGTCCATCTTACTCTTTCTCCTTCTGTATATTTGCTATTCTTAAAAAAATGCACAGCCTAGAAAATGTGGATTATCTCAGACAAACAGATTGAATAGCTTTGGGTTTTATATTTAGTTGACACAAATCAGCAGCAGGAGCCTCAAATCTTCACATTCTTTTTTTTTTATCCTTGCAAATCTGGCAGTGGTTTTCTGGCCTTCTACTATCCCCTGCCCTGTTCTTCTTTAACACTGACTTTAATGTACCTGTTTTCAGCAACATTATCTAATTTCCTAGAACTACATGCAATACCAATTTGCCCTAATTTAGAAACAGATTTTGGAAACAGTTACTTACTTAAGACTGGAATTACAAAACATATATATTCCCATATGTGCCATGTCCATCCAATTTGACATATTTAATATATCAAGTAAATTTTTTTCTAGATGATTTAGATAATACTTCTAGAAGCATTTTAATCAGGTGCTGAAACTAGTCTGTACTCTTCCTAATAGGATTTAGAGAGCAGGGCTAGCAGTAAACAAAGAAGTAAATGAAATAAACCCCATTAATTAGGGTGAAACAGTAATGGAGCAGTTCTGGTTTTACAGATGGGCAAGATGTCTGATTGAATTTCCCAGGCTATGCAGATTGGCTGCAGATGGTGTGGAAAGTGGTCCAGAACTCAGCATTCACATAATCAAAAACACGCTTAGATCCAAACAAGAATGTTTTCCCATGTGATGCTGTGTAGCTTGAAACCTTATCACAAGCATTTGGTAACTTTTCAAATCAAACCATAACATAAACCTCACACAACACAGCATTCAGCAAGGGCTCTCATTAATGGTGCTATTATATCTAATAATTCAATAACAGCACAGCTCCTGTAGGCAAGTTAATTTGGCCCCAAGTTATAATTTCCTATTGAAAATGCCGACTGATAAGTGCACGGGCCAACCGGAGATCTCAAGAGAAAACCATTCACTGAGTAGGCAGTATATGAGCAACACCTGTTATCATTAAGAAAATAACACTGGAAGAACTTATTGCCAGTGAAACTATCCTGAGAAATTCAGCAAAATATTAACATATTGCACACTCAAAACTCTTAGGATCTGAATCTAAACTTTTGCATACTTCTTTGATCTAAAAATTAAGACTGTATTCCTGAAATTTTGTTTGCAATACCGACACATTAGAGAACAAAGGTCTTCTGCAAAGGGAACTGTGTAAAGATGGTGACCTCTTAGCCTCTGCAAGGACATTGACACTCTTCTGCCGATTTCAGAAGCCAGCAAACAGACGCTTGCCCCCTTCAACCCTGTCCAACTTGGAGGTCATAACCCTTTCTGCAAGGGTGTTGCTTAGGTTTTTATTTAAACATAATAAAACCTCTTTGAATATCTATTACAGGTCCCTTGATGTTATTCTGGTATTGTAGAAAAGCAAAAAATATGTGCAAGCCCTACGTATGCTTTTGCCTGACATAAACACTCCTTGCCTCACTATCCTCCTCAGGAAGAACAAGAAAGTCTGCTGAATGCCTGGAGGCAAGTACTGCATCAGATATGATGGTTTTGTGCTCTTCCTTACACACACATCTAGATTTGACCTCACCTTAACTCACACTAGGACAGCAGATATGGCATTTCTTCAATGAATTTAACTCACCTAGTGCAGCCTTCACCTCTGCACCAAATCAGCTTAATCTAGTGGAACAAAGATTGGGATTGACTGAGAATCAGGCTCAGTGGCTTTGCGTAGGTGTACCTAAGACTTTAGCTGTGCCTTTGGGCCTTTCCTTCCTCCCTCTTTTTTCTTCTAACAATAAATGACAGATGCAGTCTTCAAATTCTACAATCTTTAAGATAAATATCAACCAGAAAAATTAGCACACTAAGTTACGTAAGACATTAGATCACTATAAGAAAATACACAGCAGGACTTAGGTAATTAGCTGGTATAATGAGAGTTGTTAATTTTTGCAGGAACAATTTTTAAAGTTACTCAAGTCAAAGAATTTGCCATTGAGTCTATTCTAATAGACTGTTACCGTTTGAAGCTAGCTAGACATCTAGAAGTAGAGCAAGAAAGGAAATAAAAATGAATCTCATGTATTAATTTGTACGCTCAATTTCAGAGGAGAATCACATTTTATGTAAAGGCAGTGAGCCTTGGCTGAGAGGTTCACAAAGAACGAGGTATCAGTGGAAGTTTAATTTTTATATTCCTCTCAAAAGGTCTTAATTAACAGGGAAGGATGAAAGTGAGCTTGAAAGAAAATCACCAAAGACACTCTGGGAAAAGAAATGTCATTAAATAAATCCCCATCACTTGGCACTTTAAAATTGAACTTGACAAATGACGGCCTAAAGCACAATTGATAGAAATTCGGCATAACGCATCTCCATTCAGGCCTTACCAGAGCTTATAGTTGGGAGACAAAAAAGAAAGAAATTGAAGGGAATGAAAGAAAGGAAAAAGGAAAAGGAAAAAAAGGAAAAGGAAAGGCTCCATATTGTAAGGAAAATTCACAAGTGAGAAATACCTTGTGAAGGTATTTCCAGGGGAGAGTGAAAAGCCTGTTTCAGAAGTAGCTGTCAGCTACCAACCACCAGCTGAAAAGCTCTTGTCAATTTCCATTTCAAGCAGAAACTGACTTTCTGGCAGAAGGTGAAATTTGGCAGATTCAGACAAATTTTGCTTTCTTCCTAAAAGTAGAGGTGAATATGACAACAGTCTTCCCAGTCAAAAACTACAGAGACATCACTTTGCTTTTCTTGAATCACAACTAACATTTTCAGTAGAATTGAAAACTTAATTTCAAATAGCTCTAGATTCCCCTGGTTTTGTGGAATTAGAGGAGTCTGGAAATTAATTCTATAAACAATGTGTAAATCTCTGGATATGAGACAACATCTGTGACACATGATATAGTGCTAGAAAGTAATGAAGAATTAAGAAACAGCAGTCACTGCATCAGATAATCAGGCAGCAGGTTAAAAAAGCGGACAAATGGAAACACATTTTTTGTGTTAGAATTATTAAACTGTGAAAGTTGTTAACACAGTTCAGAAAAGCCAATGGATTCAAAACAGCATTCCTGATAGTGACGGCGAAGAGTTCCTATTTAACAGAATGGACCACATGAAACTTCTCAGTTCAGGAAGTCCTTAAAATAATTAATGCCAAAAGCCAGGACAGCTTATGCAACATTGATCTTGTTTCTTATTCTGCTTCTCTAAGCATCTAACACTGGCTACTGTCAGGAAGAGGATACTAGGAAGACGGACTATTGGACTGAGCTGGTTTGGCAGTTTGGTTTGGTCATCTAAAGCAACAGAAAGTGGTCTGCCAGCTCAGAGGCACTGGCCATTGAAGGTTGCTCCATAGTGTTACACTGGAAAGACACTCAAAACCCAAAGCCTTAACTCATTTTTAACAGAAGCTTATCTTCCGCTTGTCAGCTTGTTAAGGAGAGCTTATACTTATGAATCATCACATATTAAGAGCAAAGTGGACATTCCCAGAAGACAAGTCTGCCTGCTAGGTTAGTTTTACCAGCCTCCCTGTTCAAATACAACTAATTTTCTCACTTGTTATTAAAACTTATGAAGACTTAGGAGTTTTTTGAATAAAAAGATTCTTGCTTATCACGTGTGCTTTCCTCTTTTGGCTTTATCATAGCTTCTTCTAAGACTAAAAACTTCTTCCAAACTCGAAATATAAATTGTATCTGAAAGTGCTTGATTTTAATCTGGTTAGGTTAAAGTATTTTGAGTTGAGTCTCGCTGTGTTCTTGAGACCCACAAAGAGAAAGAGAAATAGTTAAATCCTTTTCCTTATCAAAGTGATTTCAAACCAAAGAATAATAGATTGAACAGTACCCCAGAACACTGAAAATTGGATACCAATTTTCACTTCAGTTACAAAAACTTCCTTTTTGACTATGGTGCACTTAATTCAACTGTGTTCCTTTTCTTCATTTATAAATGACACAACAGTTTCCTGGATTACTGTAAAATTCTGTATTTGCAACGTCTTATGAGGACCACACAGTGAGCAATGTAGACAGAAAGAAATCACAGAATCATAGAATCATAGAATGGTTTGGTTGGAAGGGACTTTAAAGATTGTCCGGTTCCAACCCCATTGCCACGGGCAGGGACACCTTCCACTAGACCAGGTTGCCTTATCCAACCTGGCCTTGATAAAACAAAACAAAACAAAACAAAACAAAAACCACAAACAAACATATTAAAAAACAAAACCAAAACCCAAAAAGAATTAAAAAAAAAACACCAAAACCAAAACCCAAAAAGAATTAAAAAAACCCACTAACAATAAAAACTATAAATTGCTTCTATTTCATAGGAAAGTGAGATGATTATTAGAAAGTGTGGATGGGGCTACTTATCTTGAATTCACTTAATAATCAATGTTTACAAAGTTGTGGCATCAGTGGGAACCATTTTTTTTTTAAAAACAGTGGTTATCTGTGCACTGCACATTTTCAAACTCTATGCTGTTACATAATAGCATTTCATGGGGATGATCCAGGCTTTAATTTTCTTTAAAATGAAGATTTTGGACAAAGATATGTGCATGAGAAAAAGAAGACTTTTTGAAGGTTATTACACATTTCATTTTTGTTGGATGTTTTAGAAAAAGGCCTTTAATTTTCTTTAAAATGAAGATTTTGGACAAAGATATGTGCATGAGAAAAAGAAGACTTTTTGAAAGTTCATTTTTGTTGCATGTTTTGGAAAAAGGCTCTTGAGATGAATGCCAAATAGCTAGTCAAACTCTTACTTAAAAGTGTGCTAAGTTCAAAGCAGCTGATAATAAATGCTAATGATGGTCATTGCTTATTTGCTTTTCTGAGCAAAGATCTGTCTGCTTATACACAGGAGAAGGAACGTTTAGATCAGGTTTTATAACAACCATGTGCAAAGTCCTCAGCAGTCTTTCATATGTATAAACCTCGTTAAAAGACTCAGGTTCTTAAGTCCATCATACTGTAGATGATCTCATAAACTACATGCATAGCTCCTGGCTCCTTCACCCAGAAGATAATAACCTCCTGGCGGTTTGACCATGCCATTGCTGTGGTTCTGATTACAAAAGTCAATAAAATGAGATCTGAAACCTAACATTGTAAATGTAGTTAAAATAACCTATGTAGGTAGACATAAAGGTTAAGCCTTCATATGAAGATTTATAATCTAAACCAATGACAACATCATAGCACACAGAGATGAGGGGAATTAAAAGAAAAAATCCACAAACCTGGGAATAATACTTGGATCTCCTAAGTTCCACAGTAGACTTTGACTTTGTTCTTCCATTGTAAAAATGCTTCTGTCCAAGGTGTGCTCAAGTCCCAGTATCTATCATGTTTTACATCCTGAAGTTCATGCTCCTTTAAGTACTGAAATGCATTTTGTTTATGGTAGCACCTTTCCCTGGCATCCACACTAAGGAGCAGATTCATTTACCCTAAGTGAGCACACCCAAGTGAGATGCTTAAATTAGCAGCATAGTAATTTTAAGGAGAAGCTCATTCCACCTGCCTTTAGTCATCTGAAAGCTTGACACTTAGTCCAACATGATCATGTCTAAAGTTAGATGAGGCAAACATCTCTAGAAGGAGATTCATCCTATTCTAGACCAGTATCTAAAACAGATAAACTGAGGCACTCCTGGCAATGTCTCTCTCTGTTGAATAGAGAAGGAATTTATTATTCAGGCTGAGACTTAGATAACTTTGATAGCTAATATGAATGAGATGAATGAATCCCTATCTTCTTTTGTAGTTGAGGGACAAAGGCACTGCCAATAGACAAAACAGTCACCTACAAACTGAATCACCTTCTTGGACATGGCATTCTTTCTTCAGTTAAATTTATTTCTGATAGATTAACTTCTGTTGTCAAACTAGTCTTTACTTTTTTGTTTTTTAATCAAAAATATAGCTCACTTTTTTTCCTTCTGGATTAAAAAAATCTCAACCAAAACCTCACTTTCTGCCTCATTTTTATGGTTGATGAAATCATTTCTGAAAAAAAATCACATGGCTTCTAATCAGAATATTTATTATTTTATTTTGAGATGAATTTTCAAAAACTTGAAAAATATTTCTTCAATCATCTTTAATCCAATCAACTTTAATTTTAAAAACATTCTGAACTAGCTGCTTTTGTAAGAGCATGGCTAGTACTCTGTGGTGTTTTGGCCAAATTCCAAGGCAAGTAATTACATTTACATACCTAAATTCACCCTGGTTGTTTCATCTGGATACTGCAATATTCTGTAAGCTCGTTTAGCTAATTTAGAACCCACATGAACAGTATAGGTTCAAAAGTTCAACTTAAACTTTATTAGGTTTGTGGTCCACTTAATAATACTTAGCACTTAATTAATCTGCACAACACCCTTGTGAGCTACTTAAGTTAGTATTACCAGGAGAGTCTGTGAAAAAGGAACAAGAAGAAAACTAGGAAGAAAAATGTCCATCCTATGCCATCTCTCATACTCAAATGGGTATTCAGGTGCCTATAGTACTTATATTTAGTTCAATGGTATTTAGACTTGAAAAGCCATTAAATCAAAGAAAGCACACAAAAGGAAATGTGACAATCTACTCCATTTTATGATTTCAGTGTGCCTACGCAAGTGTCCAATAAAAGTCTCACAAAAAAACCCCCACAGTCTCATTTTCCCTTTCATATATGGAAGCTTTGGATCCATACATAGCATAGAGGAATCTCTGCAGTGGGAAAAAAGTCAGTAACAGCAATGAGGCAGTACTCCAATAATGCGAGTACCTGATTGATGTACCACTGATTAGTGGTATGGCACGGGGCATCCTGCAGGACAACCAAAGACCAAACATCTTTAGTAACAAACCGCTGAGTTCCATCCTCTGAAACATGAGAAATCCTCTGTGCTTAATTTACCGTGCTTACTGCGCCAGTGCTGTGGCAGTAAACAGGCTGGTATAACAGTAGGCATGTCCAAATGCAGAAGCGGGAAGTGCATTTGCAGGTTATCTGAGAAGCTGCCATGTGAAAAAGCAGCAGGTGGAGGAGGGCAATAGGCACTTCTGAGATTGCTCTACCCTCCTACCTAAACCTTTCATCACTTAGAGAAGTATTCATGGTGCCTAAAAGTTCTTGCTTTCTGTTTCTCCCTCATGTCCTGTGGGAATTCTTCTCTGAACTGTTTTTTGTGATCCTACTCTTTGATCCAGCACCATTTGTCAGGACCTACACAAGTCCTTAAGCCTTGTTTTGCACCTAACAGTTTCTACCATCTTCTCTGTGTCATTTGTAGGGACAGACACTTTCTAAGCTGCAGGGAACTCAGTAAAAGAAAATCATAGAAGCCTAAATCTAAGCTGTTAGGGAACTTGTGGAACTGCGGATATGCATAATATATAAATGAGACTGAAAGAGCAGAAGACACAAAGATTTCCTTTTCTTCTGAAGCTTATGACTGCAATTACAATCAATGACAGACACAGACCACAGTCTGTATGGACTTATAATTAGGTTTACATATGGTCCCTATCACAGTAGTAACCTCTCACACTAACTTTATTGTGACAGCATTCTTAATAAAGGAAAGTACTGTCTTCTCACTTAGAATGAACTGACACACAAAAATTAAAATTATTTGCCAAGCAAAATATACAGGATAATTGTGAGGGGTGTGAAACTAAGTCTCAAGTCCCCAACGAGACCTCTAGTTTCTACATATCTTTCTTCTCCACTGGACTCTTGATTTTGACCTATTCTTACAGGCATGACCATTACAGCATCATTGCATCACCCATGGCACAACAGGAGAAACCCAGGACATGATCCTGCTAGAAGATCCATTCAGGCAGAACTATATGCTTGAGGCACTCTCTGATTTCAGGTGGGTTCTGCATAGACACAAGGGACAAACTTTTGCTAAACATAAGCAGTAGACATATTTCCATGGCAGAGATTTTATGAAGTGTCAGGTATGTATTAAACAGGATAACAGCAAAGCCATATCCTGACATGGTATTGTGATTACATCTTGGTTTTAATGGTTCAGTTTTGCCTGCCACTTTACTCTCCCTCTTCTTCACTGCTCTTGGGAAATTAATTTCTTCCTTTTCTTAAATTATTTGCTCTGGGACAACCAAGTCAAGAACACGAGAAGATGGTCACAAAAGCTGTTTCCTCAAACATCTATATGCATCATAAATCAATCTGTCTGAGGGAAACTCATGTGATCCATGATCCTCCTGAGACCAGAGAGAGAAAGAGGTGCTCTAGTCAAACACCACCATCTTCAAAGCATGATGTTAACTCAGACAATAAAGAGCAAGGACAAACAGGTTAGTCAAGCCTTTTCCTTTCCAAAGATGTGTGTTGTCATTAGAATACATTGCTCCAGTCTTTCTTCCACCCATTTAATCTAGTTTGTAAACCTACCTTTCTTGCCTTAGCATTAAATTTTCCATTGAAGATTGAAAGAAAGGTAGAGTCACACCTTTTGACCCTCAAGATATTCAGCCCTTCAGCAAACTTTCCTGGCAGAAGTGAAGAGTTCTCATCTTTATACTGCTTCAACAACATCCTAGCAATAAAGGGGTTTTTCATGCCAGTGGCGCTTGAAACCGAAATGAGTTGCAAAACACTGCAATTAAAATACCAGGAAAAGTGCATTCAAAGAGACTTTATAGTCATTCAGGATACCTGAAGGCACGATAAATCTTCCATCTCTGTGTAAAAATGCATCCCACTATTCACTCAAACCCACAGCAAGAAACTACAGCTGCAGGATAAGTTTAAGGAAAGTTCTAAAGCAAAACTTCCCTGTACTTTGAGGTGGATATCACTGAGCTTATCCAAGATCAGAAGAGCTTAAGTCTTTCCACACAGTGCCCCTGAAATACCCCCATTTTTCTGGGTGGAATCAGGTTGTTCTAGCCAGGATTAATAGGTCAGACCCCCTGCAAAGTCTACTGAATGAAGAGACAAAAATTGTATTCTGAAGACACAGAGACTAGAATTTCCTTTCCTGTCTAAAAAGTCTGTCTTCTCTATCCTTCACACTTGGTGGGAGACCACATCTCTCTGTCAGTAGCAGATAGACAAAGCTGAGACAAAACACATGCATGAGAAAATTTGATGAAATCAGTACTACTCATGGACTGAAAAGTAACAGGGATAAAAGACACGAACGGAGACAATTCAGGAGAAGATGGAAGTTGGAATGAACATTTTTTAAGAGGGAACAGAGGGTGGGGATTCATCAAACTTGATTGAGTCAGAAGAACTTGCCATACACCATGAATGCCTACCACTCTCCCTCTTTCCACCTGTCAAAGGGCTGCCTGTGCCTCATTCTTATTTATGCTGCTGATATCAGGACACCAACTCTGCAACTGGGATAACTATCCAGCCAACTCTTCTTTGCCATGTAATTATTTTTGTACTGTCTTCTCATTTGTTAGAGCCAAGTCCTGGTACTGTCTACCTGTTCCTCTATGATATGAGCAGGGTTTGGTTGCTTGGTTTCTGTAGGTTGCCTCCGCTGCAATATATCTGTATCTCACTAGAGAGAATTGTGCTCCACCAGTAACTTCTGTCTCATCCGTTAAGAACTATTCTGTGGTCTATCAGTGATGCATCGCATAATTAGGAAATGGATACACTTTTCCTGGGAAGAATGTAATGAAAAAAAAAATCCTTGATTCCACTGGATAGAATCTAGCCATGATTTATTACTGTAGCAGCACATTTCCTCTTAAAACTGCTGATGGTCCATGAGCAACAAAATTCATCCAAAGCTCCAATCTTTGATATAATAAATTGATTGGACAAAAATTGCTAGAATTTTCACAGGAATACAATCCAGGAATTTACCATGTGCCAGGAAACAAGAACATTTTCTGGATTTTGTTGTGAAATTTGCAATTTGTACATTACATTCAGCCTGTGGGCCCTTCTCTGAGGCTTTACTTCACTTTTTCTTAAATTTCTTCTAAATGGTTTTATCTTTCCTCTGGATGATGTGGTTTGCCTTACTTCCACCAAACCCAGAGTGTTCCCAGCTCACACAGGACACAAGAGATTTCCATCAGCTCAGGCAGACCCCACCACCCAGCAGTTCCAACCAGTGGGGTCAGGCAGTGACTCCAGCTGCGTTCTGTCACCTAGTGTGTCCTTACGACCATTCCTGCTCCTCTAGAGCAAGCTCCTTCTGGAGCCTCCTCCCTACCCTTAGGCCTTACTTTCCAAGGAAACAGAAGTCAAGGGAAGGAATGTCTGGCAATTCCCATCTCCGTGTGCAGCTAGGACACCACCAACCCACACACATGAGACCAAGACTGCAGAGTTATCCCCCACAGTAAATACAGTTTCATGGTGCCATATTGCCATTACCATTCCCAGCTTAGAAAACTCTGCACTATTCCAACCCTTGGTCCCCACCAGTACGCACACAGAGCCTCATTGAGCTTTTTCACATTTGGGGCTGCAAATTCTCTCATTATTGCCTATTTACTTTTCTCTGACTGCTGCTCACAACCTGATCTCTGCTCTCAAGTCAAGGTCCAGCTGGAAAAAATAAGCTTCCTCTTCAGGTCCATCCTGTTTTAAATCTGCTGCTGTTGCACTAAATTCCCTATGGGAGTTTTCTTACTTCCTATTGCTTTCCCTCTTCTGCCATAAACCTCACAAATATTAATCTCTTTTGGTCCTGATTTTCCCTTGCCTCCCATCTTTTATTTGTCTAAAATGCCTGCCAGGACTTTTCACACTTCATCATGTCTCCAGCAATACCGGCCCTGGGCCAATGCCAGAGACTGCAACTTGACAAAATGTGTTGCAAGGTGGCTTTCCTTCCACACCGTCTGCAGCTGTCATCTTCTCTCAGGGCCTGATACTACAAATTAGCCAGAGCTGGCAGGAGACCATAAGTTTTTACCTCCCAAAAGTTAGACTGGGAACAGAATTGCCAGGGAATTTTCCTTTTAGCTCCTTGCATGTGGGATAAGCAGCCTGGACATTATATCTGTGCTTTGTACTGGCATTTTCCTCTCTTTAGTTTATTGTGCTGTGCCAACACTTACTGTACTATCATGATGCAAAGCCTAGCCAATTTACAGACATCACCTCATGCCATATTAGCCTCGACTGTGAAAACAATTAACTGGACTAATCTCAGAGGGAAAACACTAGAAGACCAGCAGTTTCATGCTACAATGAGTGCAAGAGTAAGTAACCTCGGGACTGTTGGAGGTTTTGGTTCATTGGTTTGCAAAGGCTGGTTCCATGTAAGCAGGGAGATGGAATAGGTGTTTGCATATCTTAGGAAATCTTCATTCAAACACATCCAGTAGGCTCTGGGTTTTGTAGCTTTATTTTTTGGATCAATGGCTAGAAATGATGTGCAATGTATAGTTTGAGTTGGGAAGTACCACAATTTCTTCTTGACCTGTGATAGCTTCCATGTACGTAGAGTGCAATTGATCAAACTGGATTAGTGAGAGAATGAAAAAAACAAGAAAACTTTTTCTGTTACTTAAACAGTTTATATTTTTAAAATTAAGATTAGAAATCAGGGAATATGTAAGGGAAGGCAAAGAAACACTCGGATAAAACCAACTATGTTTCAGAGCTTTGACTGGTCCAAAACTGAGCAGGAAAGAGCTTTCTGCATAAAAAGCTCTCACGGAACTTCCCAACAGCATGCAGAAGGTGAGTTGCTCTGCTTACTTGCCAACTGGAGGCTCTTGGATTGTTGGCCTACAGCCCTGTAGTTTATACTTTGATCCTTAGAAATCCACAGAGAATAGTGATAATAAACCAATGTGTCAGAGGTGTAGAATTCAAACTGATGATATAGCAGAGAGCTGGTAGCTCAGCACAAGGAGACTCTGGAACAATTAAAGAAAAAAGATACTTGCTCTGTGATGGTATCAAACATCCTCTGAAACAAAGCAAGCCATTCTTCAGTGTTTGAGATTCCCATGGGATGAGTGGCATCTGGCAGGCCTGATTTAGCTGTGTTGGGAAAAAGGATAAGCAATCACTGAGAGAAGAATCAGTTGGGTAGTAAAATGTTAACAAAGGCCCCTGGAGGCTCTGGGGATTTCTTTTGAGCTCATCCCATCAGTCACAGTTTATTTTAAATCAGATCTCCCATTTGTTCCATGCTTTCTCAGAATATTTTTCTTTTTTTATTTTTATTATACTAGTATTTCATTATGATTACTGTGTTCTTTTTAAATTCCATTTTCCTTAAGCTCAATTCAAGAATTCTGATGACAAACTCTATAGCAAATTATACTTATAGGTAGTATAATTAAATGTATCTCTGTTGACTTCAGTGGGGTTCGGCTGATTTATGACAGCTATTAGTATAGACAGATTATCTTTATACCAAATGGGGATAGGAAGACATCTTTCCTTGGACTGATTCAACAGCCTGGGCCAAAGGGTATCAGAGATCCTGGACTTCCCCCACTGGTCTCATTCTGATCTGTTGTGTGACCTTCAGCGAGTTACTTCACTTCCCAGAGCTGTTAATTCCTTTCACATACTTAGAGTTTTATGAAAGACTTCCTGTAGGAGAGACTTTATTTTGCTGTGTAATCTTCTACTGCCTACAATAATGTCAGCCTCACCCACTCTACACACTACTGTAATAGAAATAAGCAATAACAATGACTGGTTGCAATGCAACGTTGGCAATCTGAGAAGTAAATTTCTCCCAGGATGCTTTTCCAGCTAATGTATGCCTATATTTGAAGAAAGCAAAGCATATCGTTGTGGGACAATTACCTACCTCCAGCCAGCACATACACCAATCCCAGTGGAATGCCACTTATGAAAATTACAAAAAAAAATCCAAAAGGTAAACACATTTAAGTTTCTAGTCTGAAAGATCTGAACATTTTTGCTGGCATGAAAGTCTCTCTTTAATGCAGACTCATGCCGTTTGATAGGTTGAAAGAGAAAAAAACCCTAAGACGAAAACATAAATATTTGAAAAGCTGCTACTGTTCTGTGTGTGTTCCTGAGCACTTTTCATCCTAACATTTATTGGCTACATAGTTAGATCAAATAGCTCGTTGGAACTGAAATGAATACATCAATGTGATATGGACTATTTGTTTTTCCATTTGGATCCCTTTGTTTCAATTTTTATGATATCCAAAGGAATCAGCCTTAATGTCCAGTCGAATAAACCCAATTACCATTTCCAAACCAGAAGCATGTTTTCCTTTGTTCCCAGAACCTCCCACCAATGTATAAGGCACACATAATACCCTTTTGGTCAAGATCAACATAGTCATACATTATTATCTTATTTTGTACATTACACCAGTTCTACCCTGATAGGGCTGCACTGCATATCTGTATTCAGCAGAGCTAAAGAACAAAAGAAACTATGGCACCAACCTGGTCTTTTAGTATATGGTATCTTCTCTGTGAAAACATGCTACACATTAAGTTTCTGCTCTATCTGTCTTTTTACTAAGTTAAATTAATCTCTGAGTCTTTTGCTAGAAGACATTTTCTCCAGTCTTTGAATCAGGATATTATTACTCTCTATAACATCTCTGATTTTTCAGCATGCTTTTGAAAATGGTAAAAATTAGATCCATGTTCGGTATTCCCATGCTTGTCCCAACAGTGTTTTATATAGAAGCAAAGAGGTCCTATGTACCATTCCTATTCATTGGTTTGTGACTTATGAAGCTATGAATCACAGTAGTCTTCTCGGCTCTAGTTTCGCATGAGAACCTGCATTTAATTGTTAGTTCACTGTGATCCTTCAAGCTTTTCAGGATCTTTTTTTACAAGAATGAGAAAAACAGAAAGAAAAGTTCAGAAGAAGATGCTGAAAAAAGGAGAGAACTGGAAGGACACAGCCACAGCAGTGTAAGCCAGGTCTTTCTGCTGGTTCTGAACCCACTCTGATTGTACTCTCACCCCACCCAAAGACAGAATTTAAAAAGTTGAGATTCATCTCTACTTCTAAGAGTGTAAACCAAGCATTTTCAGAAGATGATTCATTCTGTTCTGGGATGGGTTTGTACCAGAGATACGTGAACTGTCCCCTGAAGATAAATCTCTCTCCCTTGTTTTCATAGAGAGCTACTATATTTTCAGACAGTTAAATTTCAGTGAAATTAATCTGTGTCAGGTTTGTGCTTCCACCTGCCTCATCTCTGCAAGTTCTGTAGACATATCTTTCATTCCTTGGCCCTGGATATGCAATTTTTGTACCTGGATGCATTAAAGAACAGTTTATTTTAACAAGTTCAGCTTACCAAGTAGATGTCTGTAGGGCTATCTTGTTAACTGATAGAGGCCATTTTCCCAAATGTTGTGCGGCCTGCCAAGGTTAAAAGTACTGATACAATATTTATTCTTAGATCATAGGTTAAATTATTAAAAAAAAGTTGGACCTACTCCATATGACTGCAGGACAGAGTTGGAAACATTTCCACTTGATAATGATTTATTCATAGAATCATAGAATCATAGAATTATAGAATGGTTTGGGGTGGAACGGACTTTAAAGATCATTGTCCTTCTCCTCAAGGCTGCTCTCAATCCATTCTCCACCCAGCCTGCATTTGTGCTTGGGATTGCCCTGACCCAGGTGCAGGACCTTGTACTTGGCCTTGTTGAACTTCATGAGGTTTGCATGGGCCACCTTTCAAGCCTGTCAAGGTCCCTCTGAATGGCATCCCTTCCCTCCAGCACATCAACCGCACCACACAGTTTGGTGTCATCAGCAAACTTGCTGAGGGTGCAACTCAATCCCACTGTCCATGTTGTCAACAAAGGTGTTAAACAGTATCAGTCCTGATACCGACCCCTGAGGAACGCCGCTTGTCACTGGTCTCCACTTGGACATCGAGCTGTTGACCGCAATTCTTTCAACATGGCCATCCAGCCAATTTCTTATGCTAGTTATCCAATTTCTATTTTATTTCATGTTTTCTTTTTTTATGTTATAGTCTTACTCTTTCCAGGTCCATGGAAACCAGGGGTAAGGCTTGAGAGATCACTTTTAATAGTAAGTTATTGAATTGGTATAATTAAAGGCAATTCAGATTTGGCTTTTTAAGGGCCATGTGAGGGGTTTACTACCTAATTTCCTTGATCTCTCTTGAAAATGTTGGGCTGTATTAAATTAGCATTTTAATCTCCGTCTCCTGCAAATGTGTTTACAAGTCACTGGTGAATATAAGACATGTTTCTACACATACATTTTCCTCCTCTGCACACATACAGTGTGACCATATATCAACAAACTTATGAATTGTCTGTGCAGAACTTTTCACACACATGCTGGTATGTTTGTTATCTATGAAGCACTCATTCATCTTCACCAATGTGATGGAAACAGAGCAAGAGACAGCTGAAGCTGTCATTCTTTCACTGTGATTTTCACCAAATACTACACAAAGGGTAAACTTTTGTGCCAGATGTTCATACATTTATGGTGCTAGGAGGCCAGAGAAGAGAATAGAAGTTTTTCACCATCATATTATATATAAGCTCCAACTTCTCTGCAATAGTATTCATGTTAACATTTTGGACTGATTAAAATCTCTCTGGAATATTTCAGAAGGGAAGGTTCTTCCTACTGAGTGTGTGGGGATTTTCATTCCTTTCTCTTTTTCCTTTAAATAATCAGAAAAAAAACCCCAACTTATTTTGATTAATTGAGTAGTTTCCATAGCAGCTGTGAGCCAGGTGGCTGGAACTGGTTACTTAGGATGCTAAATTCTGGGTAATTAGTTTATTTTTAATCTTTTAATTCTGTGGGAGTGAAGTTTAGTATGTTAATGGGAGAGGTTTTGTGCAGAAGTGTCTTGACTAATGTGTTATTATCATTTAGTTTTATTGATGAAGCTCAAGCCTTATACGAAAAGAAAATAAGTGGAAAAATCTGAGGCCAGGCAAGCTACAATTTTCATTCTGACTTAAAAGTCCCTAAAGGGCTTTTTTATATTTTATTTTTATCAGGAATTTTTTATAACTGAAAACCTGAGGGATTTGGTTCAAAGAGTAGATTGTGTTCATGCAGAAGGACCCGCTCTACCATAGGAAAAAAGGCTTTAATTGCAGAATGAGAAGGCATGGAAAACATATTAACTGTATCATTCTTTTACCAGCTCCTATTGTTGAGGGAGGACTGATTTTGATTATTTTACAATGTGTACATTTGCTGAGCAAAAAATTTTTTTACTACTTAATAGTCATGTTTCTTAACTTGGCTTCCTGATCCCCCCTTTTTTTTTTGTAAATTCTCTCACTAACTTCTGGTTTTAGTTTTCAAAGCTACTTGTTCAATTACCTAGTTTTTCAGGTTAAAGCAATACATTTTTTGGCTTAAAACATGAAAATAGATCGATATATCATTTCGATATTTTCCATGTTCTATGAAGTCTTTCTTTTCTGTGGATTAAAGCCAATTAGCAGATGGAGATTTGTGAGCTGGAGAGAGTCCAAGGGGGAGGAGGCACCTCCTTTCAACTAGAGGCCCACTGACTTTACATCTACTATCAGCTAAATATTTTATTAGAAAAAAATCCCTTCTCAGGGATATTTTTACTGCCACTTTTCCCCAGCATGCTCTAAAGCTACATAAACCACTGAGGCATACATGTTTTTCAGAGCCGTGCTATGCTGGCCAAGGATGAAGGGGGCCTAGTTCAGACCACCTACCATAGTTCCTGGCTTAGGCATAGTTATTTCTTTCTTGTAATAGAGGAGTCACAGGTGAGAAGGTAAGGTTAGCAAAGGCTTAGAGCTGCTCCTGGTCATCTTGACTTCACTTATCTGAATTAAAAAGCTAAGTCAGGTAACCAGGAAATGAGTAGACTTCCCCTGTGGTCTGCTTCTCTTGTAGACTAGTTGTGCAGGCTACAGGTGCATTTACATTAGCTTTCTAATTCAGATCCTGAGCACACTTCTAGAGTGAATGTCTCAGTAGTCTTCATTTACTGAGCTTTGTTTCATGACACAGAGCAGTCCCAAGGTGCCTTTTAGGCCAGGCTAAACCGTATGTGCTCCAGAAGCACACTTATTGCATTCTCACCTGTAAAAGGTGGTCAGTTCAAGGGAAAAAAAAAACAAAACATGTACAGTGTTCACACCAGGTCCTCAGCACCAACCACTTCACTCTACAGACCTTTCTCTGTTGGGCCTCACTGCCTACTAACACAGACAGACAGAGCCTACCAGGGCATAACTGCCCAGGGATAAAATGTACAACCCAACATGCTTCTATACAGCTAAACTTTCTTTTCTGCAACAAAAGGTTTATCTCATCTTGACTAACTACTGGGAAAAGTCTCTGGCTTATGCCAGGACTATCCCCCCAAGCTATGCCAAGTTTTTACTGGGAGAGTGCTTGCTCTTACACACCTAAGCTGTGCCATGGAGTATGGCAAGAGTGACATGACGTGGATGACTGTGTGTCAGTGCTCTGCCCCAAGCCCTGGCCCTCCTAAGCCCTAGAGCCTCACTATGATGCCACAGGTGAAAAAGCTTTGCCTTAGCAGGGCAGAAAAGGATTCTTTGCATATTTCAGACACTGAAGGAGGTGGAAATGCACCTTCACGAAGTTGAGTGCCTTGATCACTTGCCTGGAGATAAAGCTGTGAGAGAAGAATTTTCTGTCATCTATTTGATGCTGTGTCTCTGTACACTAAAGAGGTTAGAAAACAATAAAGAAAAAAAGGATCCTGATTCTGGCTCCAGTCTAGAGGGGAGCTTCTGTGGAAATGCTGCATCGGTTGTGTATTCCAAGTATGGAATAAAATGTATAAATAATTTTAAGTGTCTTTTAAACAGAGCTTTTAATTAAACCTAAGGAGTAGGAGTCAGCACACATTAGACAAGTACTAGACATTATCACATGACTCGAATTCCGCTGTCACTACACTGCTGAAATGCAGGACATTTTTGTCAGTAGGTATCTAATTCTACAAGAATTATGTACATACAGCCAGCATTTGCATATGCATAATGAATAACTGTTCAACAAACTTTTCAGTTGCATTTATGATTACTTATTTTGGATCTTCACATTTCAATGTATAGAGACACACACTGATTTAAAAAGATCTGAAGGAGCAACATGTACCATCTCAGTCTGTGCTCTCAAGACTGCCTCCTTACTCCTTTGTTATTCTTTCTATGAGGACTCTTCTCATACCCACCAACTTCCCTGTTTGCTTACACCTGCTGCTCAGTGAACAGCTTCATTTGCAGAGCACTTAATTGTTACCCCCTTCCTTCCCTCATTGACCAATTCTGTTTGTGTCACTGCAGTATACAGGTTGATAACCTTTCTTTTAAAAAAGCTATGCTAAAGTGAACAATGCCATATCCTACACCAAAGAACAGAGGAACAGTTAAAGATGAAATGTTTTCTTTCCCTCTTTGTTCACTGGCAGGTATTAAAAAGCTCTTGTTATCTTACATAATGTTACCAGCTTGGTTTTATCTCATTGCATTATAGTGATAAAACCTTAATTTTGTTCAAATGCAGCTCTGAAAGTAGCAAGTGCTATAGATTCCGGGGTGAGTGAGAGGGCAAGACAGGGAAGGCTTGCTTGGCTGCTAAAAAAAAAAATAAAGCAAGCAAGCCTTGATGGCTATTAGGACATCAAGGAGTTTTTTTACCCTGAAGAACCCATCTGTGCTTCCAAACATAAACATGTGAAGGTGAGAGGTCTCCTTATTATGCAGGTAGGACAGAATGAGGCTGAATCCTATCCAGCTGAGCTGGTTCTGTTGCTTTGAATCCTCTGGAAACATAAAGATCACAGCGCTTCACTGTCTAACTGCTGCATTTCTTGGTTTGTTCCATCAGTCAGCTTTCTCTTCTCTTGGAGTATTTTTGAACTGCATCTTCAGAGAATATTTAGTCTGCCTCATTCACACTGTAAAGTATGAAGGGTGGTAATGGAATGCCTTTTTTTTTTAACTCTGGTGAAATCTGTGAAAATTAATTTAAGCTGTCTGTTGTAACAATTTTTTAACCTGATCAGTATTTATAAAGTATTCCATGTAGTGGGAGGTTGAAATTCTTTAAATACTTCTACTTTCAAAGAATAAAATAGTAATGAAATGTACGTAGAGGGGTGCATAAAAGGGGACACTTTTTATTGAAAACTTCAGATTTAGGTTTGGGCCACGGAAGTGTCAAGTTGTGTGATTCTCAAAAAAGACAGTACCAGTAAACATTACCCAGATTAAAAAATTTATTCCTACTACTACCTGAGTTAATACTCTGAATAAAAATGTAATGTGACATCTGCCTCATTGCCATGAAGCTGTATTATTCCTCACTATTGTCCTCAAGTTAGGGAAAAAAAAAAAAGATTAAAATTGCAGTTCACTCCATTTCTTGCCTTCCCAGTCCTCGTTCTCAGGGACTCTTGCTTTCCTTACTTATTGAGACTAAGGATATGACTGTAGAAAGGCGGGAGGGGTACAGAAGTCAACAAAGCCACCATAATTTCCCACAGCTGAGGCTCTGGCTCCCGAGTCACTCTTTTATCCATCTTGTGATGTACTCCTCTCCCTCTCCATTCCTGCCATCTGCAGCCTTTTCCAAGGTAATTCTAGGAATGACTTCAAGGAATGATAGTCCACCATTACTGCAGTTTATTATATACATTTCTATGTTGCTATTAATAAATAAATGAATAAGTATATGCATGTATGTGTCTTTATACACCTAAGAGAGGATGGCACCAGAACAGCTGTTGGTATTGACAAATAGGTATGTATTCCTGGGCTGATCTGGATCTACAGTGCTTAGGAAAAACTTTCATTAAAAATAGTCACATATGGATGGATATAGGTATATGTACTTAGGTCAGTATAAGTCCGTTTTCTCAGTGATGGGCCATTTCTGTTCTTACTAAATCTTTTCTTGTTCTCCTTTGGGAAAAGCAACTCTGTTAAGCTCCTGTATTTTGAGATTCAAAATGAACTTGAATCACTTTAAATTTTCATCAATAATAGGTGCAATATGTTTTATGGTTTACTGTTACACCTTTGGAACGTGATCTATCTGAATAATTGAAAAGTCAATGGTAAAAATAGGAACAATCATATCAAGAAAATGCTGTAGGTTTAATGACATTATTATTTAAGCAGCAGCTTCCTGTTCTAATACAGTAATGTGAGCATTGGCAGCTGCCTATTCTTTGGAGGCAAGAGTAGACATTGTCATTTACTTTGAACTGGATTCAGAGCACATGTGAACCACTTAATGACAGTGTAAGTACATCTGGCAGATGCTAATTATTTTATAGGTATAAATTAGCAATTCTGCTCATTGAGGATATACTAATGAAGTAGCAATGCTTGAACATCTCATTTCTTGTAGATACTGACAGTTTTCAAGCTGAGGTGTATATTTCAGAGAGCAAGGTCTTGATGATATGAGCATATTGTACTATATAAATAATAGCTTCTGTGAGCAGGTCTTGGCACATTCTTTCCAGTGCCAGATTCTTTTGCTCAAAACGTTCATGTGGTGAGGAAAAAAAGGACTTGCATTTTTCAAACAGTCTTTGTTCTTGTCACACTGTCAACATTTAAACAAACATAATAATCTGTTTTGTCATCATTCTTGAGTGCAAACAACTTTTGAGAAAAGGTTTGCCTCATTTTAAAAAAGAAAAAAAGAAAGACGTATGGGCCTGAAACTCCAAGGCCTTGCTTAGCTGTCCTTGCAACTTGAAAGTAACCCATTTTATTCAGGACAGGGAATTGTCTTCATGCTTCATTCTTCTTTTAATGACGCCCTCACTATTGAGGGATAATGTATCATTAATGCATGAAGCCAGGATCCCACATCTTTTTCCCTGCCCATCTAGGGTGGTAGAAAATTTGCTGCCATAGCTCCCCGCTATAGCTTATCACCTCCCCTCAGCCTGAGGAAACCACCTTTGCAAGCAGAGTTCCTTCTGGGATTGCTTTCTAAACTATTTTTGGACTGAATTATCCTGGTTTGCTTAACTAGATTAAATAATCTTAACAACTCTGATCCATTTTAGCCTGGGATGGGTTAGGGAGCCATCCCATGAGCAGCTCAGTCAGGAGGAGTCTGGGGTGGTAACTGGTGTGAGACACGCACAGGAGTGGCCAGAGAAAGTCACAGGCTTCACCAGCACTGTCACATCTGGAGACTGTCTGACAGAACTCTAAGAAAAACAGACAGGAAAGAAATATGTGATGCCATAGCTGAAGGAGAAGGTTGGAGGTTGCTCCATAACTCAGCTAAGGCCTATACTTCAAAGGAAGGTGTTGTTTTGCAATTCATAGACAAAAAATCAGATTAGATTGACTGAAGAAATACTTCACAGCAGATTATTTGCCCTGACTCAGTATTTCCCAATCTAACTTTTCTCAGCACAAATAAATTTAAAAACCAAAAAAATTCTGTCATTTTGGCCCAAGCACCATTTTGCTCCAACTTATAAAAGTAAAGCAAAACAAAAATAAATTAAATTTCCCATGCTAGCCTATATGTTGTCAGAGATTTTCTCCTTCTCCTTGAATAACTTTATCCTTTTGTTGTATTAAAAATCAGGAAAAGAAATTATTAATTGTGAAACTACTGCTTTTTCTTTATTTACTTTTTCCCACTTCCATATTTGAGTAGACTTAAGAAATGTGTTTATTCTACTTTCTTTCCACTTTACAAATCTTTAGCCAATGTTTTTCAGGCGACACAAGAAAAAACTGTGTGAGAAAAGAGTCGGTTGCTTTATCTCTATTTTAAACCCTCTCATTTCCCACACATATTTCATGTGAATATAAGCCAAAGAAATTAATTTTAAAAGAGGATGTGATAAAGCATAAAACTTTTTTTCCCCCTTTCAGTTTCCAAACAATTCAGAGCAGCTTCCATTTTAATAAAATATTGTGATATTTTTTCAACAAAGACAAAAATGTTCGATCTGATGTCAGCGGTTGATAGTCGTATCGCTTTTGCCACCCCAGCTTGAAGCCCACTCTGCGGACTTCCTCATCATCCAGTGGATGAGAGCAGATCCCTCAGAGCTGGAGCTCACATGCCTCCTGTGATCAACCCAGCCTCTATTGGAAACTAACAAAAAGCGGCCTTTTAACACAGGCACATGTGTGCCTAAGGTTAAACAGGAGAATATCCTCTTATCTGCAAATAAAGTGCCTTTTCAAACACCAGGAAAATTTCATATGGAATGTTTTCTTACTGTATGTTCCGCTGGCAGTTTCTGGTTCCTCAAAAATGTCCCAGGCCTGTGTCCTCATTCATAGATAGACTGTCACTGTGATTCTCCTCCTTAGTGTTTTCAGAACTCCTTACAAATATATATATCTCGTACTGTAAGCATGACTGTTGCTTGACCCCCTAACAGTATTTTCCTTTTGCCTTCTGTGAAGACCAGACTTTACTCAATAGAGGTAATGTCTTCTCAGAAGGGCACTCCTGAGAACTAGAAAAAGGACATCTGTGAACTTTTCCTCTTGTCCTTGTTTCAGATATGGGTAAAATCTCATTTTCATCATGACTAACTAAGGTGATCTCTGTCTGTATGGAAATCTTTCTACTACATTCAGAGAAGGAAGATCTGGTGATTGCTGTAAGAGGAGCTTTGTACCCACAGGTACAGTAACAAGGGCAAACAAAGTAGCAAATTGCAAAAGCAGAAGCATGTCGTATAAAGCCAAAGTTTTTATGACCAATTGTAAAGAAACAGTGAAATGCAATCCATCTGGAAAGGATTATGACCCAGAAACTAGTAAAAGCTGGACAGCCATGAGGACCTGACCATGTCTGACCTCTAAGTTTTTTTGCAGAAATACTGAACTGATCCTCAGTAAGAGAAAAGGCAAATACTTGAACTACAGTCTTCTTGTAAGTCTTTGCAACTCTATAGAAGTTTGGCAGGGGCTCAACTGAAGGATTGTGCAGTAGAGCAAAACCTCACTAAAACAGTGGCTACTCTTAGAATCTAGAATACATGTTCTGAAGTGTTTTCTAAAATCTTATTTCCATCCTGAACTGTGTTATCTATCAGAGCACTAGGAGGTTTGTTGGATGAAAGATTTTGCCCTGAAATAGCTGGATTGAAGATGAAATATCTCCTTTCCAGTACCACTTCTTAACAGTATATTGCTAAGATATTTATAGATGTTTCCTCTATAGGCATCACATAGAAGATGATTGTAATGATTTTCTTTAAAAGGTATATTTCAACACTAGGCATACTGGGGAGAACAACTGACCTCTTGCCTAGTATGAGAGCTCCTCCTGATCTGTCTAATGTTATTATTGTCCTCAAGGCTGGTCAAAACTCTGTGTTCAGAGAAATGTATCTGTGGCTGGGTACAATAAAAATCGTCAACACTAAATCCCAAGAAACAGAACCAAGACATAATACCTTGGATGTTGCGTGCAGTACGTCCATTCAATTTCCTAGAGGTTTTCAGTTTCAGGGCAATTTCCTGATAGCTTTAAGCTTTAGCACTTTCAGGTACAGTTTCTGTTACCAAAAAAATAAATGGAAATAATAAAAAGCCTAAAAGCAAAGAAAAATGGTACTTTTTCACAAGGGAATGCTCAGTTATAACACAACAGTCTATCATGAAACAATACTGTGTGATTACATCACAATCTGTTTCAGTATGATTTATGTCATCCTGAACTACTCAGTACCATGCTGTAGGAAATATAATGTATTTTTTCCAGGCAAAACACTTTATTAACTCACAGTTAAGGTTAAAAACAACTAGTGCCTATTTGGTCAAGGATCTATTTAGAAAACCTGAAATACAACCATGAGAAATTTTAGGATTTTAAATTTAGGTTTGATTTTACAGAAGAAAAATACTAAAATAACTCAAAATACTAGAAGTCAACAGCTCAGCTTTTGCATTTTATTTATTGTGGTCTTGATCTTGTTCTCCAAATAAATGGAAAAGGTCACTTTCACTTATTTGTAGGAACAAATTCTTTGAATGTAGACAGAAATCCTACAGCATCGGTTGTCTCTCTCATTCGTCTTACCATTGATCTTAAAGTGTGTAATATTTTGCTCTTAGAATGCTTAATAGTTCTACAGCCTCCACAGAGTCCTGTAGTCTCTCCTCAAACCTACAAATGAGTCCTAAACCCTATGGAAGTTTTTATCTTCTAACATGTGAATAAGGCTTGTCAATTTTGTTGTGAACTTGTAAGTTAGGTCTAATGTTGAACTCCATCTCGGGGGGCAGGGGGGTGTGTGTGAGACGAGACAGCTAACAAATTGCTATTGATTAACACAATAAATTATGAATGTACAGTTCCCAGACCAAGTCAGTTTGCAGTGACAAACACCACCACCCCCCCCCCCCCCCCCCCCAAGTACATTCAGATTTAAAATCCTTTTTGGTCTAGACACTTCTCCAAATTATCCTTAAAAAGAAATAATATCATTTGGTCTATGAAACGCTGTGTATTTTGGTTCAGTTCACATCAAATTATTGGGTAGTGAGAAAAGGTTATAGTATGAAGGAATGTGTCTTCATCCAAAAGCTATAGTAAAACTGGAATCTTTCCACAACGTAATTTTTTCACTGTCCTATGTATCATGCTTTCCAGTATAAGGGATTTTGCAGCCAAATAAGGTAGTTCAATTACTTTAGAAAGAATGCATTATTTATTGACCAAAAGGTCAAAGGGGACCATGTGATGCAGGGAATTTTCAGGAGGAATGGTGATCATTTGTCAAGAAAGAAGTAATGTACATTGATATGTGAAGTTATTATGCTTCTCCTGATCACAATTTGACCTTTCTCTTGCTAGAACTATACATCACCCTAAGGGAGAGGAAAGCAGGACACAACTCACAAACACGCAGGAGACTTAAGGTGATGATTAGAAGAGCTAAAATGAATGGATAACCATGAAAAAACAGGCCATTTGTACACAAAAATCACACCTGTGTTTTAAAGGATACAAGCCAGTTTTACTACAGCGACCAGGGTATGTAGTCTTTTCAAAATTTGAAGATTTATAATGAAAAATAAGAATGCTTTTTTTTTTAAACTTAAAGCAAACATTTGAAAGTATAGCAATTCACAGACAACATCTTAATATAATTAACTGTTCTAGTAAGCCCAGCTTCTTCTGTTATTTAGTTTATTCTTTTCTACCTATCTTTCAAGATGTGCTCTTAATACCTATACGTCAGGAATGGAGGAGGAAAAAGGATGAGAAATCCTAGCATAACTATGGAGATGGCAGGTTTGTGAAATGTTGAATAATCCACAGATGGAGAAAAGTAATTTTGTTTTGTGACCTAGTGGAATACAGAGGCTGTACATGTGGCAAAGGTAAGAACAAAATACATCCTCTGTTATAACCAAACTTGCAGTACACTATTCCAATGACAAGTTGTGGAACCTGGCACAAAAACATGCAGTTGCTGTGCAGAAAGGCAAGTAGAATTTGTCAATTTGGAAACTATTTTTTTCAGTTTCCTGTCAGTTTCAAGTCACTCAGGAGATGGGTTTACTTTTTAACTCATGTAGAGATGCTTAAAGTAGACAGTGTTGAGTCATAGATATTGAAGTCTTTAAGACTTAAGAACTTTTAAATCCTTCCTTTAGGTTATGCAAATTTGTAGCAACAGGAATCATGGGAGGTAGAGATCAAAACCATCTACCAATGTGTGTGTACACAGTGCATAAGTTACTCCATAAAACTTTTACATTCTTCTGGTAGGTTGACCCTGGCTGGAAGCTAGGCCCCACACAGCTACTCACTCACCTCCCACCCCCTGGCCCAGCAACCTTACCCTAGTGCTCATGCACACATAGCTACAGATAGACTATCCTGCAATATAGACAGAGTTTATCCAGCTCCATGACTAAGTTTGCAGTGATTTGTCTCCTGCTCAGGTACTTCGGCAAAGTGATATATGCTTCAGGAAATTAGCAATGAGTAAAATATAGCATTGGTGAGTATTCAAGTACATCATTAGAGGATAGCAACTGGAATAATGTACTAGAGATATTTTCACTATTGGTTCTATTTTCAAAGTCAAAAGTCCACAGAAAACCACTTTTTCCCACCAAGCATTTTATTTCTAATCCTGAGATCCTAACCCAATCAAGCCATTGAACAGTGTAACTTTTGTGTAATGTATAGAAATTACAATTTAGAACCTTATCAAACAAGGTTAAGATCTGATTTATCCATGGTAAAAAAAATGTTACTTGCATACAAACTGAGGAACAGCCTCTCTGCTTAATATACTGCCAAGCATTTTGGTGGTTAAACACCGATACTGTAGAGAATCCTTCATTTCACTGGAGTTGATGATCAAGCTTCCTTCTATTAAACTATAGAGATAACCAGTTTCAATGTTGATTTCAATCCCTTTGCAAAGCCATCTTAGGAAAAAAAATAAAGGACTACTTAAGCATTTTATAGCCAAAGGAAGGCATCAAGTTCGGTATACAGAACCTCCTAGCACCAGCTATTGCTGAGGATGAGTGCCATTCAAAGACAGCTTGTACAGTAAACCATTACTTAGGCAAAACTTTGGATGGAAACATTCCACAATGCATGCCTGACAAAAACTAAGCTTTTCTAAAAGAGGCAAGTCAAAACAGATCTTCAACCTCATATTCACCATTTTGCCTATGCTGAATCAAATTAATAAACCCTTTGTTTGTGAAACTATCATCCACAAAGTCTTGGGACTTGAAATCTGTATAGCAGATGCATCCTTTATGTCAACAATATGACATTTACTGTGCATATTGATAACTGAAATTCAATTCATATTTTATTATCAAAGCCTTAGGCCCAGATGAGCTTAGAGAGTCAGCTGTGCTGAATCCGCACTGTATGAGGGCAAGGAACCTTTCTTTTCCTTTTTTCCAGCATTTGCTCAAGAAGTGTGTGGGGGGTTGGAACTAGAAGACCTTTAATGTCCCTTCCAACCTTTCTATGATATGATTCTATGAAAAACAGAAATCAGAAGAGCCAGACGTTAGAAGAGTAGGGAGGCAGATTTGTGTACATAGGCTGTTGGGGAATAAAGGATGTTGGCAATCGACAAATACAAAATTATCTTAGCTGGACCAGAATACATTAAATTCAGAGAAGACTGGGACTGGAGAGACTGGAATTAGGTGGAGGCTGGTCAAGGGTGATGCCTGGCAGCTACCAGCTAAACGGAACCTAAGATCAGATGAGTAGTTGGCAGAAGGAATACTAGGTCTGGGAGTGAAATAAGAAACCAGAACAAGAGGGAGAGAGGGATGGGAGTGAAGATAAGGCAGAACTAGTCAGGCTGTAGGAATTATATTAGAAAGTATCACACTTAAGCCAATGCATTGAATAATTCCGAAACAAACAGTTCTTTTTCTGAGGTTGAGATGTAACCTGAGAGTCTCATAAGTTTCATGCTGTATGAGTGGTGGATTTTTGTTTGTTTTATTTTGTTCTGTTTTGTTTTGTTTCTGGATATTCTCTGGCAAAAAGTCTCACCCATTACATTCACCTCCAAAGACTTAAACAAACAAACCCTCAAAGAGTCCAGCAGCTGCAAGAGAAAGGATTTTGTGAGGTAGGTTAGTAGACTCCATCACTTTGGAATAATCTCCTGGGAAGGTACACTATCTCAATTAAAGAACAACAATCCACTTAAGAAGACTTTTTAAATTCGCTTTTGTGTCAAACTTTTAAGACCAGAAATTGTTAAAAGAATGTTTCTGATATTGCAAAGAAGAAATAAGTGGTATATTAGGTATCATAAATCTCTGAAAAGTGTCACATGGCATCAATATTATGATGGACAGATATTTCCTTCATCACTAGTTTGCAGTCGTACTACGATTTCAAAGTTGCCTCAAGAAACTGCCAAGCACTTCCAAGGTTTGCCAGAATTCAGCAAAGACTAGAAGAACTTGGCAACATCTAGACTCAAGAGGCAACTTTAATGAAGCAAAATGATTATCAGTACACTCAATCTCATTAACTTTCATGGTGAATGAGGTACAGACACCGGAACTCAGTTGCAGTAGCTCTGTATTTTTTCTTAATCCAAAGATCAGAATTGTCTGAATTAAGATGAATTGTAAAACTATAATTGGCCCCATTTTATAATGATTGAACTTTTGATAGCAGAGGACCTCTGCCTTGTTCAATTTAAGAAATGAAACACTGTTGACAATACCTTTTTATTGTGAGGGATATTACAGAAATATCTGTAGGATTCACTATGTAATTTTAAAAGAGATTCATACATAGCAGTGCAAAAGAGGACAATTTTTTATCCTGAATAATTTTTTAATGATTTAAGATTTTGAATGAAATCATGAAAGTTGGCTTTTTTTTTTTTTTTAAATGAAAGAAAAAGTCTAAAATAATTGATCCTGAATGGATGGAGATTTAGAAAAAGCCAAAATTACATGTTTTGGCATTTCCAAATGGGAAAGAAAGCAAAATTCAGTTTGCTTTAATTAGCTGACTTGACTTAGTTTCATTTTCAGTTAAATTCAATGCAAAATTACATTGTTGTAATACTATCCCCAAACTTTGGATCTTGATGGTTGCCTTACTATATATCCCAGGACCCTACCTGAACTATCGTATTCTCTTTACTTAGCCAAGCACATTAGAGGAAAAACAACACTGAATTGTGTGACGTGTTTTCTTCTAGGTATCCTGACTGATCTGGGAGGACAAAACCTCAAATATAATACTTTAAAAAGGCAGTAAGATGATGAGGAAATTCAATTACATTTTTTCTTGAAGACAAATGAGATAAAATAGTTCAAAATATTCTAATTTGGCTTAAGCAGATAGAAAATAATTTTTTTTTATCTGCCTTTTCTATCAGAAAACGATGCTAATGAAAATTTTCCAACCAGCAGCTTATATGTGTTCTAAGTAAAATAGGAAATGTAGACCGCATTTGTTGATGACATTCCAATATGAAAATATAAAAACATTTCAAATAAGTCAAAGTGGAATTCATGCAGAATGTTAAAGAATCCATAAATGAAATAAACATAATGGGTAAAAAATAAAATGCAGAACTGATGATTGCCGCATATGACAAAACACAAAGATAAGAGTCCTTATGCTCCCTCTGTAGGTGAAGAATGAGTCTATGAGAAAAGATAATGGATGTCTGGAAAAAATAATTAACCATATGTTCCCCCAGCACTCCTACATCACTTGTAATTTGTATAAAATATGAGCAGAGTCAGATACAGCAAATGAATAAGGTGACTGTAGCATACTACTCCCACTCGTAATTGCGCACCATTAATAAACTGAACTCTCACAATCACAGGTGTTGCTTAACAGATCTGTATAATAGATAACTGTGGCATAACAACCTGTATAGGAAAACAGACAAGAGAAAATAGTTACAAAGAAGTAAGATGGTGGACTCAGGAGTGAAAACATTCCAGATTTGGTTCAGCTTTGGTGTCCTGTATTGCATAGTCCTATCATTTAATGTACCTGTTCATTACTGATTTCCCAATAAAATGAGATAGTACTTCTTAGCTTTATGGAAGTTGTGTTCAGAAAAAAAATTAAGTAAAGATTTTGATCTTGTCAGCTGTTACAGACAGAAGTCATAAAATTAGAAAAAAGGCGTCCCTCCAAATGGATACAATGCATAGAGAATACAATTTCAAATTTCACAAATTGCTTTGCCTTTATTCACTTCCACTTATGTTTTTTCCTTATTCAGAATCAGAAACAACCAAAAAAGCCCTTTAGGTCATGGAGCTGTTTCTGTTATGTTGTTTCCCAATGCACACTGACTCTCAGAATGAGACTGCAGTGGCCAACTATTCTGAAAATCACAAAAAAATTTAAAGCATGTATCTGTATGTGAGGATTTCTATGAGCCTGAAAATCCAAAGATACTTTCTTTTCGTTAGAATCAGTGCGAAAAATTACATAATTTGGCTCTTACACAAACACCAGCATATAATCAACACTTTCTGTAGAAATAGAAGTCTATAGTTTTGGAAGTTTCGACAAATGCTAATGTATTATAGGTTTAAAAATGTTAGATTCTAGTATGCAAAATTATCTTTGTTTTGAGAGATTCAAATCATATTACCTCAGATGTTATGTTAAAAAGTAATAGTTAAAAAAAATACAAGAAATATTACTAAGGTAACAATAAAGTAGTAGGATTTTTTCTACAGGATTTATTCTGTACATTAAAATGGCTTTCTCATTAGATATATTTTGACTTGAAGTCTAATGAGCAGCTCAAGAGAATCAGGACAGTTAGAGGAGTTAACTCTACTTGTAGAGAGTAAGGTAAAGAAAAATCCTCCTTCTGTTTGCAGAAGTGTTCATGTCACAAAGAACTAAGACAGTTTTCCCCTTTATGTCAGTGAGTTGCTAAGAAAATCACTTGTTAGATTAATGGCAGCAACTGGTGGCTACTATCAAATAATATATATCAAAATCTGACATTTCATTTTCCTCCATTGTCTTCTATAATTTTGGCGTATATCTATATATTCATATGAATTTATGTTTCCGGACAAGAAAAGCCGGATAGACCCACAGAATACATCTATGACTCCATTTCATATATAATGTGCAGAGTGAAGTGTAGCCTTCGGAAAAGTAAAAGGTTGCAAGTACAGCATTCCTGATCATGTAAGTGGGAATAACTAAAGTGCTCACTATGCAATAGAAGACAGTGGAATTTTAATCAACTTGGACTTGCTCAAAACTCTTGAATCATTTAGTCTCATAATACTCACTAAATTTAGAGTACTAGACCATGGATTTGAGTGAGGGGGGTTAGTTACACTGTCCTACTAGTTGCAACGAAATATGGGAACAGTTTTCTCTGTTACTTTTATAGTTTCACATGTTCACATCATAAAAGTCCTCCAAGGAGTACTGAGGAGAGCATGACACATTGAGCATTTCATAACCACCTGATATATTTGTAGAATCTATTATTAGAGTTGACACCTTATAAGTGTCCTATTAATACCGACTTGAAGTAAGCAAGATGCATCTGAGGAAGACCTCATTTAGACATTTTGGGGTTTAGTCACTGACATCTCAAAATGATTCATGCATTTATCTACTAAGTCCACTCAACTTCAACCAGATGTCATAGATTCACAGTCTGGAAACTGTCACCTTTGCCATACTGGTAATAGTTTCAGGAAGTTTGGCTGGGCAGGAAAAGCTGTGTGGGACTGCAGGTCTTGATACAAAGACAGACTTGGGGTATGAAAAAGGATGAGAAACATCTGAGACATAGGTGACATATGCTAGTTCTAAAAGGCAAATTTTCATGTTCTTAAATTCTGTTGCACTTGAGGTTTCTCATTTCTTTTATTATCATACTGTGAAAAGACCACATGAAAACCTGTTATGCAATTCATCCTTTCTTTTTAATGACTATACACTTATTAAATGTGTCTCAGTTTTCTGTCTTATTATGCTGTTATTCAAATGTGGATTTTGAAAATAACTTTATTTTCAAATATGTATGTTTCTTTGGGAATATATTCAAATAATTAGCCTGTCAATTTGTAAAGACAACAAATCAAAGCAACAGCAATGAGTAGTTTCTGTTTTGAACTGTTTTCATGGTTTTTAGCCCTTTTAGGCAGGACTGTGTAAAGGCATGCAGATTGGTGTTCTGCATATTTACATTAATGTTGTGTTTAGGCATACTGCGTTGGGCTTCTTGGCAGAAATCTCTTTTCTGGGACAAATATCTGCATTATTTTCAAAAACCACAATAAGGAATTTCTGATATGTGCTTATATTAGAGAGCTTAAAGTAACTCCAGTACTAAGATTTGAGCACTACACCTGAGGCTCCTGTAGAGGCGAAGCAATCAGCTGACAAAACTTATTTTAAGCACGGAAAATGTGGGTATAAATACATTGTATGTATTATATTATAATTCAGTTATGGGCTTCTCACACTGCACAAGAAAGAATACTAATGACTATGGGCATAAATAATCAGCACTCTCATCAAGCTAGAGTTTAGGGAAAAAAAAAAAGAATTAATGAATGAATGCAAACCTAAATCATGATTTTAGATTTAGTTGTTATCCCATGCAGATTAATAGATATATGGTCAGGGAATGTTCATGAACATCAACGCTTTATCTTGTCCCTAGGAGTGACTCTGCAGATAAAATATTTTGTTACATTCTAGGATTGCTAGAAAAGAAAGGGAAAGATGCAACGCTAGGTAGGTGCTGGTGTCACTAGCAATACCGCTGTTCTATCTATCTGTGCTATTTGCATCAGTAATATTGGAAGGTTGTGTTGCGCTCTCAGGGGAGAAAAATGCTCTCTTGGGGTGAAGGCTGGATTCCTATTGGTAGTGGTCAAACAGATACTTTTGTTATGAGGAGTGAGAAGAACAAGTTTTACTTCTATCTGCAGTGGAGATAAAAGTAATCAAGAAAGTTCAGTGCATGCACATCATTTCCCTAAAAGATGGAAATATGCAGTTAGTTGTTTATCTGAATTTCAGATGGAGTGTGGAGTACCGGCAGATTATCTGGAGACTCAAAAGGAAGGAGAATGTTCATCAGTTTGTAGCTAAATTGACTGAACTACTTCTCTGTTAGATCTTCTGGACTGTAATAGAATAACTGAAGGAAAGGGTCAATTCTGATGAGATCAAAGCACTTACTGAAAAGACAAGACATAAATCAATCATAAATTATTATGCTTAATAAAGGAGTAACTAAATAAAATGCAGTAGGATGTGGTATGTGATACGGAAGAAGTCATGACCGATCACCTAGTGATGCCATCTTAATTTAAATTCCAGTGATAGTCTAGAAACTGGAAATCTTAAGTGTTCTATACCTCCTCTCTATTTCAAAAGCAATGAGGGAAACACTGCAGATGTAAACATTTCATTTAAATACTTTCAGAAATATTTAATTTTTTTTCCAAATTAAATTACTGGCTGGTTTGTAATTAAAACTAAAATATTTAATTTTCTTATAAATAATGCTAATAAGAGCTGAAATAAAATTAAGCGTTCAGTAGTTGTATTAATGATGGACACACACCTTAGCCACCAGTTAACATCCCGTTAAAGGTAATAGAAAATCCTGGAGTCTTCCAAAATTGAGCTAGAACACCACTTGAGGCTTACTGTATTCTGTTTGCTATGTAAGGAGTTTAGAGCTACACTGAAACTGTGGCACTTGAGAACATTTCCCAGAAGCCAGTGCACACTCTGCTAACATTGCAGTTTCATGGTGGGATGAGTCTCAGGGATATAGCACCTGATTTCCCTTTCCCTAATACAGATAATGGAGCTAAAGCCAGGTTACGAGACAGACAGTCATAGCGTGAGCCAGCAGATTTGTAAGAACAGAGAGTTATGGAACCAGGACTGAGGATTGTATTGTATTGTATTGTATTGCATGGTGGCTCCACAGCCTTAAATCTCTGTAACTAAATAGTGTGATTGTTATTCCTAAATTTATATAATTAATCTATTTTTCTAGAACAAATTAAAAAAGTTTGTATGTGCATGGCACCACTCATAACACAGAGACTTAAAACATTGCAGGATGAGTCTGAATTTTCAGGAAAAAGTTTATTTTAGAATGTTTGTTCATTCAGGAATTCCAAGCTTTAGCCACGTTAGTAGCAACTAATAATTAGGAGAACTTGAATGCACTCTGCTTGAGGATTCCAGTCTGAAGTGGGTCACCACGTGAATTTCACCTGATTACAACTGGGAATGTCTTAATTTCTCTTGCAAAAGTATTGCACCACTTGTTAAACACACAATTAATCACTATTAAAAACCTAGAAACAATTTCTTCAGCATATAGCATAACCTTACATTGATTAATATTCAGAGAGATTGTGTGTGTGTCCTTTTACAAACTAGACTAAAGTGTATTATAGGATATTAGGATCACAGCATACTAGGCTCTCAGGCAGCCCAAGCAGC
>NW_009602595.1:1635-6511 GCF_000690535.1 Cariama cristata | reverse complement strand
GGACTGTCCAGCCAGCGCTGGGCCTTGGCTGCCTCCCTCCTTGCTTGTGGGGCTTTTTGGTCTAAAAGTAGGCTTTTTCCACAGGGATAGCCTGCCATCACCCGTGGCCAACAAATACAAGTTTCTACAACCGCTCATGCATTCTTGAAACTGCTGGCTTTCAAACACAGGAGAGCCAGGGCATAACATCTTTGCTTTTAGGGTAAAAGAATCAGTGCTTGCCCATGACTGGGTCAGGCCAATATGTGACAAGGCAGGCAGACCCAAGGCAGCCTTGCACTTAATGGAGATCAAGTTGCTCCCGCTTACTTCTCTGAGGCACTTCTGGCAGGATAATGTGCCTTTTGCGTCGCTTCATCTGAGTTTTTTTGTTACTATTTCTTCCTTACTTAGGGCAAGGAGGTCACGCGTACCTGCAGGAATGGCTTTGGTGGGCAGGGCTGCTGTGCAGTAAGTACTCGCTCTGAAACTGTAGCAAGACACACTTAAGACTGCTTGTCATTGTTTCCAGTTGCTTTTGTGTTTTATTATTAAGATCGTTGTTTGACTGCTTGATTTTTGTCTAAGTGTCTGAGGATGTTGTTGATCTAATTATAACTAAAATATTCTAAAGTCTTATGCATTACCAGGTTTCTCTGCTAAATAGGAATCGAGGAGCTGGTCTGACTGGGTCGGGTTAAGTGCTTCTGAAATGGCCTGCCCAGACAATGTAATTACAATGGCACATCCAGCACTGTGGGTTTACTGCTACAGCAATTTCACTAGCTCTATTTTACACTTTTCAACATTAATAACCAATTGTGCTTGATTTATCCTTTAAAAAGCTGTAAAAGCTGTTCCTAGAGAAGAACATGACTTAGAAATATGAAACAGGTCAAAACTCCTTTCAGCTTTGAGAACGTTATTGAAATATTTTTCTATGGTTACTGCTCAGCTGCATAGCCACGTGTGACTAAGGATCACCATGTGTAACCATGAGCCTTCTCTTCTCAAGAGAACCTATATCGGGCTTCTGCTTGTTCTTGCTGGTGCTGTTTCTGGTTGCATGATATACCTCAGAGAAAGACAGGATGCTGAGCTGGAAACTGAGGCTCTCTTCTGACTGCACTCAAACTTGTATTATGCTGAATTGCTCCTACTTTGATGCTCACCTGACAAGAGTTTCTCTTGCAGTGGGAGTTGGAGAAGCAGCAAATTTTGCTGCCTATGCCTTTGCCCCTGCAACGCTGGTAACTCCGCTGGGTGCTCTAAGTGTCCTTGTTAGGTAAGCAGCCTCAGAAACACCCTTACCTCACCTACCACTCCTTAGTGGTGAAAGCAGTTCCTCTGCTTTCCTCTGTCTCTTCCCTCAGATACTGCATCTCAGTCTAATTGGTTTGCGGTTTTTTTTACTACCTTTCAGTGCAGTTCTGTCTTCCACCTTCCTGAACGAGCAGCTGAATATTCATGGGAAGATTGGCTGCGTCCTGAGTGTCCTGGGCTCCACAGTGATGGTGATCCACGCTCCGCAAGAAGAAGAGGTTTCCAGCCTGGAGTCAATGGCAGAGAAGCTGAAAGATCCAGGTACTTAAATAAAAGGGGTCCTGTCAACTTCAGGCTTGGAAATGACAGTAGAAGGTAGGATACAACTTGGCTAGATTGGGAAGGACTGAACTAAAGGGTAATTGAACTGTTTCTTGTTCTGCGCACCAGCGGAGGAAATATTCCCCTATGCTCAGGATAGCTTGTGGATTGCCTTCTGTTGTGGGAAAAGGCTGGAGTCTCCATGCTCTAAACGTGAAAGATTGGTGACAGTCAAACACCATTTAATGCACTTGCCTAGAGGATTTACACTTTATTAACTAGCTCAAAACATAGGGGGACAAGTCAGCTTCAGAATGGCTTTTTAGGACTGTCAAGTCCTCTTGGCCACAGATAAAAGAAGCAGATGAGAACCCCACTTTGCAGAGAGGGAGTCTGAGTGATGCTCCCAAGTCACCGGGTCTGTGCCGAAGCAAGGACAAGAACTTGGAGTGTGCTTTTTTTTGGTATTGTCTATGAGGTATAGATGCAAAAAGTGAAGAGCATGGGAATTAGCTGCAGCTATCAGCAGAAGGGGTTGCCCTGTGGCAGTACTGGGATAAGGGAGGGAATTCCTGTATACAAGGGTGGCAAAGGTGTGGCTGAGGGAAGACAGAGAAGGAACTTCAGGCAAAGATGAACGAGCGATTCAAAGAGTTATGCCCAAGATTGAGTACTCCTGATATTTATGTTAGAGGATGAATTGGGTTGCAAGGATATGATTTGGGCAATAGTGTGAATGGCAGAATAAGCCACAGGAGATGGAGGAAGAAAGCACAGGGAGAAGAGCAAAGCAGAGTAACAGGTAGATGCTGCTGCTCATTAGAGGGAGTGCTCTGGTAGGGCGTCACACTGCTGTGATGTGGCGCTTTCCTCTTTATCCCACCACAGCCGCAGTGTTCAGCTAGGGCTTCCCAAGCCTTCTGCCACCATCCTGGGCCTCCTGCAGAGCTGAGCCCCCTCGTCTTCCTGGTCAACAAGAGCCCCACCTCCGCTAGTGCCACAGGCCCTGGCTGTGCCCCTACCCCTTCCAGCACAGGTGGCTGTATCTCCTGACAGACTGACTTGTGGGGTGGTGCTGTGATCAGCGCTGTAAAGAGCTGCTGTTGTCTCTGCAACTTTGCTCAGGCTGGAGACCAACTCTGCTTCCCAACCCTGGTCCCTACAGGTGGAGGCTAAAAAGACAGACTGATGGGGCAGTTACCTGCCTGTCCTCCATCTCTACTTGCTGTTCAGTTATATCTGTCACTGGTGCTACTGTTCTCTGACAGAGCTCTTTAATTCTTCTTTCCCCAAGGATTCATTGTATTTGCTGTCTGTGTCCTGGTGAGCTCCCTTCTGCTTATCTTTGTGGCTGGACCTCGTTATGGACAGAGCAACGTCCTGGTTTATGTTTTGGTCTGCTCTGCCATCGGGTCGCTTTCTGTGTCCTGCGTCAAAGGCTTGGGGATTGCCCTGAAAGAACTGTTTTCCAGGAAACCTGTCCTGAAAGAACCACTGAGCTGGGTGCTCCTGGTGTGCCTGGTGATCTGCATCAGCGTCCAGATCAACTATCTGAACAAAGCCTTGGACATCTTCAACACGTCTGTGGTCACACCCATTTACTATGTGCTGTTCACCACAGCAGTCATGATGTGCTCTGCCATCCTCTTCAAGGAGTGGCAAAACATGGTACTAGACAACATCGTCGGCACCATCAGCGGCTTCCTCACCATCGTGTCTGGCATCTTCCTCCTGCACGCCTTCAGGGACATGCCCTTCACCCCCAACCTCCTGCCCCTCTTCCTGCAGCAAGGCAGGGCAGACCTGCACACCTCGTGGAGGAGTGCAGACAGACATCAGTCATGCCAGCACCAGCCTCTCCTGCCCTCAGAGGACAAAGGATCTCAAAGCATAGAGGAGGAAGAGGAGGAGGAAGGTCAAAGCGTGTGAGGAAGCCTGTGAACTGCTAGCTTTCTGCTCCCACTGCTGAGCAGCTCTACTGCAAGGTTGAACATGCTGCCTCAGCTGCTGCTAGCTAGTGCTGCACTAGCAGGAGCTGGGAGTCACTGTCTACCTGCCTCAGGCACGAGCTGGGTGACATGCCACTGCCAGAAGGCTGACAGGGACAGCAGCCTCCTGTGGCTACAGACAGGAGCCCTGGGAACCGCCTAGTTCCTGGGATCTGGCGCCTCTTCACTGTTCTTTTACATGAAGAATTGATCTGCCCTTGTCAGGGCACAGGCTTTGGCTGCGCAGATACTCGCAGCACTAACACAGTGCTAACACTTACTGACTGTGAAGACCACGCATTTGGGGAGGCCTCACAGCATTTTTTAAAAACGTACTTAGAAGATTAACAGTTACAAAATAATCTAACATGGTGCTAAGGTTACACAGAGAGAAGATGGATGTCTGGCTTTAAAGATGACATACCCAGAATATTAATTCAAAAATTCCTCTGTCAAATACTTGTTTTGCTCACTCTGCTAGAATTTATTTACAGATTCACATCCAAGAACAGAATACAGCCAAAACTGGAAAACTTCAGTGGTGCTGCCACGTGCTGCTGTGGCTCTTACGGAGACCCACTTCTTCATACAACATCTGCTGTGCAGGTCAATGAAGCACTTGCTTACTGTATTCTATTAAAAACCAATTTGTTCAGTTACCGAGTGGCTAGTGATACATTTGTACTGAGAGCTGGGCCAGCGCTGAAAGGTGTGAAGGATTACAGAGGTAGCAAGAACTGTGAGGATGCTCGAGAGAAACTCAAGATAGGGACAGGAGAGGGAATTGCCTAGTCTGGGAACAGGAGTGACCCAAGAGTCCTTAGCTATTGAGATAAGTTTCTGAAAGATAACTAGACAGTTGTGTCCTCACTTACGTGGGTTTATATCTGCATAGCTCTGTTTAACACATCCTGAATTTGTTCCCAGGAAGGCTGCTGATTACAAGCCACCCACGTTAGGAACTCACATGCCCTGTCCAGCCACTCATGGCAAACGGATGCGTGCACAACTGCTCCTCTGTAGAGCTCCAAGCCACTGTCGGTGGGTCACTGCAGGCTTCCCAGAGCCACGCTGTACGTAAACACTGCTGAAATGCTACGCTGCCTTTCCAGAGGGCGGATCAGTAGTTTGTTGTTTTTCCAGTGTCCTGGTTTTGGCTGGGATAGAGTTAATTTTCTTCCTAGTAGCTGGTATAGTATTGTGTTTCGGATTTAGGATGAGAATAATGTTGATAACACACTGATGTTTTGGTACACTAAGTCAAGGACTTCCCAGCTTCTCACACCACCCCACTGACGAGTAGGCTGGGGGGGCACAAGAAGCTG
>NW_009602595.1:0-1580 GCF_000690535.1 Cariama cristata | reverse complement strand
AACATCAGGCTCAGTATAGAAACTAGGGGGGAAAATTGGCTGGGGGCCGCTGCTTGGGCACTGGCTGGGCATCGGTTGGCGAGTGATAAGCAACTGCATTGTGCATCACTTGTTTTGTATATTTAATTCTTTTATCATTATTACTATTATTATTATTTCCCCTTCCATTTCTGTCCTCTTAAACAGTCTTTAATCGCAACCTACAAATTTTACCTTTTTTTTTTTCAGTTCTCTACTCCATTCTACTGGGCTGGGGCAGGGGTTGGAATGAGCAAGCGGTTGTGTGGTGTTTAGCTACCTGCCGGGTTAAATCATGACATCCAGTTAGACACTCCTCTCCGTGTCCTGGGGGCAGACATCCAGAAGACACAACCATAGGCCTCTGTCCAGTGATCTCCACAGGTGAAGGTGCATGAAGTTATAAAGTAGCTGGTTACTTATTTCCTGCATTTAGTCTCTCTCAAGAAACTACTCCTTTACAGGACAGCAGGAGCTGTTAACCCTTTGGGGAAGAGGAGGAAAGGCCACAGCCTCTCCCAGAAACAAGTTTGATTCATGGAACCAAATTAATTCAGAAAAAAAATCAGAAATCAGAGCAGACCTTCTAGCCAGAAGACAATTATGTCCCCTCCCTACTAATTTTGCAATAAACAGGATCACTGGGAAGGAAGGGGAGTGACAAGAAGGCCAGATTTTCAATTCTCAGTGGTCATCTACCTGAACAAAGGAGAATCTCAGGTTAAAAATTGACCCAGTTAATATTTATTACATTGACCAGGGGAAAGCAGTTAATGGAGCAAGTCAGTACTGACAGAGTTGTGCTGCAATTTGAAAATCACTTGGCCACATGAATGATTTACCTATGGAAGCCTGAAAGTATCTTCCAGTAGTGACACTGCCTGGGATGATCGCTGTGCCCAACAAGCTCTACTCTCTAGGGGTACTCGTACCGGACTGCACAGTGATGGCACCTGCAGGGCTTGTTAGCATCTACCCAGGAGGGTTCATTTTGTGCAGCACCGTTTAAGGCAGCAGTCACAGGCTGGCCTCGCCCAGACCTGAGATTCACATCAGCGCTGGGAGCACCCCCTGACTCGAGCATCACCACCCCTCTGTGGTGTAAGCAGGTGCATTCCAAGTGCTGCGCAGTGTTGGTAGCCCGAGTCCCAGCACAAAGATGGCTGCTGGCCCGTGGGGCCGGGAGCAGCACAGCACCCTGAGGAGGAGCGACTGTGCCTCTGTCCTGGGCTCTCATCTGGCTGCAACTTCCCCGAGACTGGCATTTAATTAAATCCTAAACCCCAGAGCTGATCCTGGCTCATTCAGGCAGCAGAGTGACCAGGAGCCGGTGCGGTGGAGGGCCTGGCCTTGTGGAGGGGGGCTGGCCAGCGCCCCCCCAGGGCGCGGGTCCCGCTCAGTCGGACAGGCTTTTTCTTGGACTTCTGCGTCTGCTCCAGCCGGTTCAGGATGAACTGGCTTGTGTCGATGAAGCGCTCCACGCAGTTCACGAAGCACGTCTCGGCCCGGCTGTCCAACTTCGGACCCGGCTTGTCCATGCACTTCTCCTGCGCACAGTGGGG
>NW_009602594.1:0-38799 GCF_000690535.1 Cariama cristata | reverse complement strand
CCCTTGCTTGTCGGGCCTTTTCCTTTAAAGGTTCCTGGGATCACAAAACCCAAAGTGCGGCTGCGGCATTTGCCTGTTGTCCCTGGGCCTTTCCCCTTGCCCAGCAGGAGCCAGAAGACCACCCCGTGCCTTTGTTCCTGGCCGCCAGGGCTCTGGAGTCATTCTGGACACGCGTAAGGTCACCCTGGCAGTATGACCGATGTCTGCGTGGAGAAGCAGCAAATAGCCCAAGGGCAAGGCAAAGCTTTGCAATCTCTCCACAACATCCTGAATCTGAGCACCTGGTGAGAAACAAAGCTCCTGAGGTACCAAGTCGGGCTGGCGGATGGTGCCTGTATCCTGCACAGGGGGAGTCCCCAACGGCTGCCGCTTCTGTCCCCGTCCTGGTCCTGCAGGTACTTGGTTCACGCTCAGCTGGCTCCGATGCCTGCCCTGATCGATGATGTTTCTCCTTCCCTGTTCCCAGGTAATTGCAGATCTGCATGTGGAGGCTAGCTACCGATGTGAGACCTACCAGGAGCACAACAGGAATGCGGAGTTTGAGATGCTCTTAGCCTATTAATGGGATAACATGAATGGCTACTTCTTTAATGCAACTTAGGTTGTCACCAGATTTATACAAAAAGTACCAGTAACTTTCTTTGGGCCATATCTAGAACTGCTGCACTGGCAAATCTGGAGTCCTGTTGCTCACCTCTAGTTGAGCTCAGCTCAGCTCATGATGGCAAAGACAAACCTTGTTACGGGTGGGCCTGGGTGAATTTAATGCTCCAGTGCCCTTCGCTGGGAACGGAGGGGTCTCTCTGGAAAGAGAAAAGGCCCCGTGTGCCGAGATTTAAGCAGGCTGAAAATAAACACCTAAGTGGGAAACTTCAATCTACAGGCCAAAAGCAACCTGTCTTCTCTTATCTCGTGGGAAACGACTGTGAGGTGGTTTTCCCTAATCACTGTGTGCAGCCTGGATGTTTTATCTAATTCTAAGATGAATGGTTTTTACCTTTGATAACACAGTACCACTGAAAAGCTTTTGGAGCCCTGAGTCATGACTGCTCTGGAAGGAAAAGTTGCCAGCACTATGAAAGATTAAGTACAGAAATAAGCAATCCAATGCAAAATCATACTGCTCAAGGTCGGGCTTTTATTTAAGGCAAAATATAATCACAGCTTTAATATTCATAATATGGATATACATAGAGTTTGTTCTGCCACTATGAAGCTTAATATTATCACTGCTTTTAAAAAGCTATAAAATCTAATTTCTATCATAATCTACAATACAAAACTAATACAATAGACACATTCTGAAAGATCACAGTGTTTAAAACATTAGAAGAGCAGGGGTCCTGCTTTTAAACAATAAGGTGCATTTCTAAAGAATCAAATCAATCTTGATTCTAAGGGCCTGTACCATATCATGGCTGCAAATGGCTATTACACTGAGAAACCAATCTAGGGTGCGGCAGGTACTCAAGAAATGAACACCATACGTTGGAATATATTGAATAACCAAGTGTCACCAGCACAAACTAGACATGAAATAACGCCATTTAAGTTCCCTGTACTTTTTATTGGTATCGGCAGTCATGTATATTGCAGACATATTGAGGGAAAATGGGTATAAAACAGCCATCAAATGGGGTCCTGCATATGTAACCACCCGTGCTTTCCTCTTCCTATACAACCAAGCCTTACTAATTCCACAGGACTCGTGTAAAGGAAGGTTTGTAGGCTTGGGGTCGGGAATGATGCAGTTTTGCCCCTATTTCACACCTGTGGAAGTGAAATCAAGTGGAGATTCACCACTGATGTAGGCAGGTGGCACATCAGGCCCTTAGAATGACTGGTGGCAAAATCAGACCACTGTTAGAGGAAATCAGTCTTCTCTCATGTGTGGTCATGGTAAGGAAAACAGAAGCAGAGTTCAATTTCTGGCCAGAGAGCCTTTCTCTTCTATATGAAGTAGAAATAAATGTTTGAATAGGATTTGTTTCCTTTTCACTATGGTATATAATTGGCTTCAGGACTTCCACATAAAATTTTCTGGGGAGTATGCATGTATAGTCATACAGTGCTGTTGCTGAATATCACTGCATTATAAAGTATCTTTTATTCAAGTATCATTATACCACTAGGCAAAATGAGTTTTTAATTACTTTTCTGCCATTCTAGTTGGTATTGCTGTACTTGACCCAAATGTCTCCACTTTCTCTTTGAGTCATGCAATGAACAAAGGCAAGGGACTCCCTTGTAAGTATGAAAAATAAACATGGCCTTACGTATTTTCAAGCAGATTGCTATTTATAAACTGACTTTTTTCAGAGCATGATGTCAAATTTTAAATATACAGGGTACAGGACCAACAGTGACATCAGTAACAATACAAATTAATCAGGAGGTTTAATAACTCCAAGGCAAGTAAAAAAGTTGGTGGATGCTGGCTTCTTGCATCTATTTTTTTAAACTGCCTAAGCATTGATAGTGTACATTACTTCTGTTCCATTAAATGATAGGAGTAGGCAGGAGGTTCAACTACAGGCAGCTCCTTCACAGGCAGACTTTTTTCAGCGTATGATGACTTTGCTATAATGGCAATGAAGCGCTGTTCAAGGCAGCTAAAACCTGTACAGAGCACGCTGTACCACCATCTGTGCAATGAAGCAAACTGTGCTATTCTCTTGGAAAATGCCTATTCACATCCCTAAATTGCTGTATTGTTTTGTGGGCCCTGAGCATTTTTGGCTTATGGCTTTGAAGTATGTTGTTCCCTCAGTAATGTGATTTTTGGTCATTTTCTTATTTCTTTTCAATTTAGCTTTCTGCTGCTTACTACTTAGTCCAGGACATATTTATAGAAACTGAAATGTCTTCTCAGAGTAATCTCGACTGCGCTGTTAGCCAGCAATTGCTCATCGGTGTAGTTCTTCACAGGAAGATTACTCTTTAAAATCTACAGGGCAATTCTTATTCCTGATATATTCATCTTCCTACAGATTAGAATATGCACTCATGCCAGTGAATATTCAAGGTATGTAGGAGAAGATTACCGCACCTGAGATTTACTTGGCAGACCTCAGAGATACACTCTGTCCGGACCTTATAGGTCCAAGCAACAAGAATATAGTCTCAAAATACATGCTTACGCTAAAATAGGTCACTGTTTGCCTAAAACATGCAGCATGTTGGCAGATGCTATAACACTATATGCAGATAACAATGTAAGTACAAAAATTTGATTGCTTATGAAAGTTTCCATTTGCACATATTGCACCTGTATGTTTCTGAATACATCAGATACCTACGTTTCGTATTTTAAAAACTAATCAGTATTCTTATGACATTCTCTACATGTCCATATAATTATTGTTAGAACATCAAAATGGCATTACTTAATTTCACAGAGAAGCAAAAAGGGTGACCACCTTACTTGCATTCATTTGTGCATATTTCCCAGAACTACTGAAATGTGTATTTTGGGATGTTTAGCCATTTCACTTGTTTTTGATTGTCTTCATAGAATTGAGATAATAGAGAAGTGAACATGCTCCCTAGAAAGTCTCTCTTTGTTTTATTTAATGATGTAAAACATCACTGACAGTTATACAGTATAATGATTTTTCCTTAGCAGGTGGGAAATGGCAGGGCCAGTGAGAAGAGACCACCTGGGAGCGTAAAATAATGTAATGCAAATAAGTGGAACACCCCTTTTAAGCAAAATTAATCAATCTTATTTTCAAGAACAAAAGATCTGGGCTGCTTCTTCAGCCTTCTGAAGTTATTCATAGGTTGGGAAAGAAAGGCAGGGAAGCTGAGGGAAACAACGATGCAAACAAAGCAGATACTGAAAGCGGTGGCACAAAACGAATTACGTTATCATGCTGAGAAGTTGTGAGTAGCAGGAAAAAATTAAGATACATTTGTTAGAACTGTACGGTTGATGAAACTTATTGCATCTGGCTCTATGAATCCTGAAATCACTAAATCTGGCCATTACAGATCTAGTTTCCCTCAAAATTACTCCATGACAGTAATCTATGGATGACCTACCAAAAGTCACAAATAGTATATAGCTCCTAAAACTGATTTGTAATCTACAGCTTTACGCACAAACAGCACCACACAAACACAGGTACATCACAAATAAGCACCAGTGCCCACACAATGCATCCTCTTTGCTTTAACAGCATAATCAGAAATACTATTACATCACCTAAATTCCTATTGCCTACAGTTTAGAAACTAAACACAGTCAAGAAACTAATGTGCAAACGTGACATAGTAACTTGTGTTTTACACTTTGAAAGAGGCTTCTCAAGTTTCCAGTAACACAGTCTTTTGTCACAGCACCATGGCAGAATCTGTTCAGGAATACACTTTTTCAGTCCATTAGGGCCCGATTCGGTAGCAGGAGGAGACAGCATCTCACTCAGAACATCCAGCAAATGTTGCATGACGGATTTCTTGAAGCAGTAAGGAGAGAACACAAAGGACCTTATTTTTTCATTACACTGAAAAGTGCTGATGGCTCTGCTCAGATTGCTTTTCGGTCAATATCTTAAAGCAACAAATAAAGGTTGCCACAGCACGTATGTAACAGCATATACAGCACAAACGAAAAAAAGCAGATAGACAATTAAGAGGAGGAAAAGATGAAAAAAACCTGCTCATTTAATAATTAGCATTTTCAGAAGAGCCCTGGGGCATATTTACACTGTGTTCAGAAGCTGTGACTTCAGCATGTCTAGTTGCCACCTTAACCCAGCCAGGTCAGGTAAGAAAAGCCATGAAGGTCTAAGAATGAGCTCAAACTGCCACGTCTGATGAAACAGATGAGTAATTATGTTCCAAGATTTTACAAGATGTATCCCATGAGACTGGATGCTTATGTTACTGAGATTAAGTGTCAGTAAACAAAGTTTGCGTGCTGCCCTTGCTGAAGTCAGTGCCAAACTTGCCTAACTTGCAAAGAGATGTTCGGGACCTAGATTTTGAAAACTGGGTGGTTGCATGGGTTTTCTCATTGTTGAATGAACTAACTCTGACTCAAATAACTATTTTCTTTCTCACAGGATCAGTATCAAATGAAGCCAAACACACGGCTTCATATATAGAGAACGGCTGCAGAGACAGAAGATTTGTTTTGCGGGTGTTGTTGAACACAACACAGAGCAGATCAGAGTCTCCTCAAAATGTACATCAGAAGGAAGGAGTTCTACAAAGAGACGCAGAGGGAAAACCACTAGAAAACTGACACCGAATTCTTAATGTGTATTTCCTGCTATTTATGAAGAACTGCATTAAAAGATGAACGCAAACGTAACCATTGGAAGTTAAGCATAATAAAATGGAGTGATTTTATCTACTGCTATTATGGTAGATTTTAACATATATGTGGTATATGTTACAATATCAGCATTCATGACTTGGTCAGGATCTAAGCTGCTGTACTGATTTATTGTGCTCTAGATTTATTGAGGTTTTGGCAAAGATTTTCTACTTCAAGCATCTCCTGAGAGATAACTAACTGGAAACAAATGCTGTGGCCCACTGATAATTAAAAAGTAAGCACTGGGGACAAAATCAAAAGGTCATGATTACTATTCTGATATGTGTAGATTCTGTTAAGGCTTAAGTTTGGAGTTGTTTGGGGTTTTTTGATGGTGTAGTTACCAAAACACTAGGCATTTTTGTTTTCTGTTTGCATGTCTATATAAAAGGACTGGCAACAAATGCAGGACTGCGACAGCCTGAGTCTAGATCATGGCAGAACCCATTTCTCTGTTTCACAATAAGACAGAATACAGTTACAGTAGCTATCTAAATGCCACAGCAGAAATGTTACTTACATGTTTTAGCTGAGTGACATTACCCTACAATAAATATTGAGACTGAAAAGCTATTGACCACAGGGAAAAAGTGGATAGGCTAAGTTTTATCTTCCTTCAACATTTGTTTAAAAAGGTTCCAGCTATGAAATACATGAGCCACCTGCATTACAGGGAGCAACTAGATAAAAATCCTACTGGACTTAGGATCTTCACTACTGGCAGCTGACTTTGCTCTGATCTGACAGGAACATTTCAACATGCCTGGGCAGAGCACACACGCATCTCCACTGACTTCTTGATTTAGCCTCACGTATACATCTCCCTATCAAATACATCCTCCTACGTGTACACATCTCACTGCTCAGAGTAACAAAGTAAGTGACGTTAATGCCTTTCTTAAAAGACCTTTTATCCCACAAATAATAAAGACATAACAACTGTATACTGAATTTTAACATTTCCATTCACCAGAAAATCCCTAAATTCTTGAAGAACTGATACAGAACTGAATTGCTTCATTCACAAATGAAATGTGTTACTTCTATGATTAAGTAATTAATTAGAGCTGCACAGTGCAAGACAAAATAGCAGAAATCCTAATCTGCAGCTCATAATAATGCAAGCCGTCTCATTAAAACAACAGTGGCAAGAGTAGGAATGGGATTATTATATTAAAATGTGGAAGGATTGGAAGACCTGACTCCAACTTGTAGCCTGATCAAGGCCCACTGAAATTAAATGGGAACTTTAATCCATTAGGCATTAAAAATAAAGAAGCTGTAATCTCCCCCAGCTGAGAATGCAGGAAGAGAGACCGCATTGTTTGGCAGTGCACGCACATCAGCTTTTTCACCCTAACTTCAATTTTTGACATACTGCTCTTCCCAATCTGCCTTTAAAGGTAATTGCATTACATTATTCCCATATAAATAAAAATAAATAAATAGCAAATATATTTTAAATACAGATTCTGGTTTTATAGGTTTTTTTAGTACAAATCTAGGTTAGCATTTTCTTTAGCTTTCAAGTACTATGTAATGTATATAATACATATAAAACAGCATATAATTGCAACCTTAAGTGCGAGTGCAACTAGTGTTGAGCAACCCATTTATTTCTATAGCTACAAATCATTTGGGCCTATACATTATATTGTTAACTAGGAAAAGAAGCAATTTTGAGTTTTGTTATCAGGTTTTTCTTAAGATCAGTATGCCATCCAAGGTTTGCATTCAGTTTGCAGGGTTCGTAGGGAACAATTCATCAAGGAAAATGGATTTTCCATTCTCTGAAATACGTATGTAATTGTTCAGAAATGCTGCTATAAGTAATTAATTTTTAAAGGAAGCTTTTGTATCACTGAACAATACTTATCTAGTAATATTGTACTGTGAAGAAAACATCTGCCTGCTGTATCTTTGCTATAGAACTTTTCGATCCAAGTCTTCTCCGTGGCTCCACTCATCCTCCCTGTGACAGGGAAAGGATTGACAAGAAGTGGCACAGTTACATTAAATCAGTAAGGAGACCAGCTCCTCGCCACAGCCTGAGCTCTGAAAGGAAGGGTCAAATTCAGCTCCCATTTACAGACATGAACCCCCACTACCTGAAATGAACCCGTGAAACTGCAGGCTGAATGTATACCTATCTACATAACTACCATTATATGCATATGAAGATGAAAGAGCTCCAAGATACAGGCATTTCTAATACATGTTACTAGGAGTAGTAGATGTGGTTTAGGTACAAAATCCCAGATTTTGCCTTTGTGCAGCGTAGTGACCTGTCTATGACACCCTCCCCAGTAAGCGCATCGCTGCATGAAGACTTGTTTTTGCAGGTCTCTTTTTAAAACCTACTGGATGCATCGCTGTTTCTTCTTTGCATATCCCTGTAATTCTAGCTTGCTTTTTTTTTCTCCTGTGTAATCACCAAATTGAAAGTTTGATAAAGCCCCTTTCTCTCTCACTTGAATAAGCAGATTTTGCTTCTAATTACAGCTAAATATCTACCACATTAGATTCAATCACTTCCCCCATTCTTTTTTTCACTGACCGATTTTTTTGACCACACGCTTCCCTCCCAAAGCCCCAGTGTATCTTTTTCACATGACTCCAGCTATGTTAAGGCTAGCATTAGTGGTACCACTGGCTTGTTTTGTAAATAGCCTGTCTTGACAAATAAGTGAAACCGCAGGTGCCCTCTCCCACTGCCACCAGCATGTGGCCCTGGAGAATGTTACTTCCTAGACAAAGACACTGAAGAGAGGAAACTCAGCTTGGTTGGGTTGCAGCAAGTCAGTCAGGAAACACACAGTTCCTGAGAAACCTTCATACAGGCTATATACACTTTCTAATGCCCGGGAACCAGCCTTAAATTCTTCTGTAAATAAGAACTCTGCAAACCTAAGAGAGAAAAAAAAAGAAAAGTTTGTTATTATTCGATGTCCCTCTATGTCTACTCACTTGTTGTTTGAAAGCATCATTTTAATAGCATTCAATGATTAAAAACAGTAGAATGCTCATTATTTAACCTTATCTGCAAATTTTACACTGTCCAATTTCCACATGAAACTTATGTCTCTTAGATCTAGAAGAGACAAAACTTTGCAATCTGTACGTACATTATGCTTGTTTAAGACCTATAAACTTTTTCTGATTTCTGTAAGATGTATCATTAAATGAATATTTTTCAATAACTTTTATCTTGGTTATTTCAGCTTTTTTTGGATGCAAGCAATGTTTCACATCAATGCAACGAATTCTGTAATGCTGAAATAACTACCCAAATAAAATGTTCTCACTTCAAAGCAAACGGCTGGAAATAAGTCACCCTAATTACAATACCACTTCCCCTCATTATTCTATACCATAAGGAAAATAGTAACAAACATTGAATACTATGTTTTTAAACACGTACAGTAAATTACAGAAATACAATTAAAGATAATTGCAGCACTGTGACAGAATTTTCAGTGGACCATACTTGCTCGCATCAGGTCAAAAAGGAATTAACCCCGCTATCTAAGCTCAACAGCACAATGTCAAACTGGCTAAAGCTGGGAATGCTAAATTTAAAAACTGTAAAATAACAGCAAAGTAGGTCCTATACTTATTTTCCACTTCTAGTAGTAAGGGATAGTGTTAAATGCTCTGAAAATCAGAACAAATGACATTTCACTCCGCTTCTGGACCCAGGAGGGTTGGTCCCTTGGTTTCTGAGCTCACATCGGGATGAGACCTGGATGCATGTCGTTCCTCCCCATCCAACCCGGTTCCTTCCGAAGGAGCACAGGCTCCTGGGCAGGGAGGGAAGGAGGGAGCCCAGGAGAACCAGCCTGGAAGCAGGACTGCAGGGCTCCACACTGAGTGCACCTGCCCCACAGCTCACAGGCAGAATTGCACCCGAGGCTTAAACACTCAGGATACATCCCAGCATGGTGATCACAGACTCTGAGCAGCTTTACAAATGTTCCTGAAACTTTCCAGTATTACCCCAAATCCAGAAAGGTAGGAATGCTAACCTTTGTGCCCTGTATATGTATTTGGAGTTTCCAGTGAGCCTATACAGCAGCAGGAACACATAAGCGCTACCAGCTACTCCGTGGCATATTCCAGGTCCCTTCTTCAACAGGCCTTTCTGCCAAGTTAGCTCTCCACAGCGGATACAAGTGTCCAGATATTGAGGCTTCTTGGAAACCAGGTAAGCTTTGGCAAACAGATATGCAATGCCTAGGAAAATAGCAGCGAGATTGTCTTCTGTAATAAGGAGGCCAAGGGTTTCGTAGAACGCATGAGAAAATAAAGATTAATACACTAAAAACCTGCAGTCTCATGCTCTACACATGTCAACGTTACATATCTATATGCTACATACGGAGAGGAGAGTATCTGCTATGCTAAAAAGCATACGGTAAGATGTACTGATCCACTCCCTGTGACAACACCACTTTTATCTTTCGAATGCATTATTGAACTTCAGGGTTTACTCTAACGTTCCCAGTCGTTTATCAATTTAAAACAGGAGTCACATTTTTGCCTTTGAAACAGTAAACTTTTAGCACTGCCTTCTATTGGTTTCAAATCCACGTTCATGTCACCTGTTTACACTGACAGAAACACAAGGATGGACAAGATAATTTCTTACACTGGCAACAGATACGATTTTTTACTGAATGAGAAAAAGAAACTTGCCTTTTTTTCTCACTGGGGCCCATGCTGCTTTATTCTAGTCATAAACAGCTATGCATACTAACGTCTGCTAAAGGAAAAAAAAGCTATTTGGCTTATTTTTAGAGGGGATTCAAATAAATTAATCACACTCTTCAACAGAGCACTGTACAGCTCAGTTCACGGTAACCTTAAAAGAATACATATGATATAAACCCAAATCAAGTGCCAAAGGAAATGTTTAGAATAGCTCACTTGTGGTCTGAATATAATATACACTGAAGTAGCTGAAAAATGTTCTTGTAAGCTACATGTGTGTTATTACCCTAGAACAGTGATGGGGATATGGGATTTTCTGGGGAAGAACAACAGCAATTAATAAATTTGCATGTCTCTAAATGTCTCCTAAAGTAACTTCTTTATGTCCTTTGGGATTTTGTCACTTTGGTCGAGTCTCACTGCAGTTAAAGCCCAGTCAAAGGCCACTCTCAAGATACTGAAACAAAGAGGGCACCTTCCCTGCAGGTTTCATCACTAGGCCAGCCATGCTGTAGAAGTAATTTTTTCCTCTTAAAAATAAAAAAGGTTGGTAAGCAAAAGCTGTTTTCACTTCCCTTCCTTACTGTGTGAGAGCAAGAAGCTTGTTCCTTAACCATACCAACAAGAAGATAATGCATCAGCAGAAAGCACATTTAAGGCATGTTAATTATAATGTCCTTTTTGTAATTTAAATAGAACACCTTTAAAAGCAATGCATCAATGCTCACGGACATCCTGTAATAAAAGTAAGTTTTTCTGTAACCTTCTAGCTTCATGTTACCAAGCCAACATGACTAATTAGCAATAAAATTCTGCCTGGGGCTGAAAAAGCAATTTCAATATACAGCATTACTTGCCAAAATTGCTACGGTATAGGATTAGATTCCAAACTGACAGGTATCAGCCTCACCTCATGAACCCAAACTAAGGATTGATTCTCTTTTTCTCCAAAAAGCAGTTTTATATGGGTGACTTTCAGAAAAAAATGCCTCTTGCTAGTACAAACTCCCCTTCATATGAAAACACTTTGGTCAAATTTATGCATTATCCATGTAGCAAGTGCTGCTTAAACTTTGATTCTGATGAGGGGGGAAAAAAGCTGTTCTGAAGGCCTTTCCCCAAACTCACAGATGTGTCTGTATCTGTGTTCTTTCGCATACTATTTCTCTGTCCAGCCATATGCTGTCTTTTGCCTCAGCTGTCCCATTCTTTGAGGTCTTGTCACAAAAGGGAGCAAGAGCAGAAAACATACAGTTCGGGATCACCAGAATTCTTTCAGCTGGGATCACCTAGGCTTTTAAGGCAGAAAATACACCTATCATTCCAGCTGCTTCAGCAATAAATAAAACACTCTTAACTGGAAGAAAAAGCCTAAATACTTTGCCTGCATCTCATAAAACATCAAGATCGGTCAAATTTAACCTGAGATTATCTTCTACATGGAGTCACCTAAGGTGGAAAAGCAATGTGATCAGCATCTGGCTATTTGTAGCATCAATGGGAAAAGAACCTGGGGCTCCATGACACCAGTGCACAAGCTCATTCTCCCGCTCGATTGTCTCTCCCAGCTCAGGAGGCCAGTTGCTGTTCTGTTCTTGGTCCATAAGAAAATCAACACTCTGCCACACAAGCTCCTGATCTGCTGGCTGCAGGTACTCATAGTAGGAAAGCAACATCTGAAGGATTGACGAAAGCCCATGTGCTGCACCTGTAAAGAACAGAAACAGTAAAATTAGAGGGTAGGTTCAGGTCCTACCTCCATCTCACGGCAACTTTCCCTTGGGACCGATTTCCTTGTCAAGTGCATGGCTCTTCCATCTTCCTTATGCATGCCTCAATAGTACTTGGAATAAAAGCTCTCTAGGTGCATGACACTATGATTTGTTACTACTTCTGTCATTTCCAGTTCCCCTAGCTACGCAAAATTACGTATGAATTTTTTCTGCTCTCTGGTATGACTAAAACTGAGTGTGTGAAGTTAAACTAAACCTAAACTGAATACTGTTTCAGGATGTTATTCTTCTTGCCACACTACTGAATCTGGACCATTATTCTGAAGTCTTTGCTGAACCCAAATTTAAAGTGGACCATAAACGGTATTCTCAGTTGCTGACTGACAGTATCAGTCAGCTAAAACCTAAATTTCAGTGCAAGAATTGTCTGTACTTGCCAGGGTCTGTGGAGCAGCACCACTCAGTGACTTCTCCCTCTGCTCCCCTGCCAGAGAACTCACTAACATCTGCAAACCAACCTCATGCTTTCTGCAGCATGCAATTGTGCTCCGAGGACCTCACTGGGGACCTGCTCAATGACTTGTCACCACTGCTTCAGATGAGCCAACTCAGCTGCTGGCGATGGGCAGGAGCTGACCGTACGCTTGAGTTGCACCGCTACGGCCAAAATTGCTCTGCGAGTCCCTGCATGGCAACAGCAGCTTACAAATATCATCTCTGGTGACCTCCACACAGACGTGGGCACCAAACCTCTCACTGCCTTCAGCCGTCAAGGGCGGATTTACCAGGGCAGAAAGGAGAAGAGGGAACGAAGCCGCTGCCCGCTGCTCTCCTGGTGCAGCACAGGCATCTCCTGTGTTCCCCAGCACCAGGCAGCATCAGTCCCTCCCTCCAGCTCCTGTCCTACTTCGCAGTTTTAAGAGGTTGGACGGCCCCAACTCAGGAGAAATCCTACACTGTAGGCTTTATGTATTTTATTTCTGAAGCATCTACTGGCTCAGCATCTTCACACAGCAACACTTTCAAAGTGGTTGGTGTGTTTTACTCACCAAGATACTCTGTTCCATAGTAGGAATACATGAGTGGGAATGGTTTCCTCTTCTTCACCGCGTACTGCTTTCCTGATTCTAGTATGGCCAGGCAAATTGATTTTATTTGTGCTGGGGTCAGCACCTAAACAGAAACATCAAACCAAACATCAAGTCTATTATAATAATTTCATTTTTTAGACATTTTTCAGGACTCTCCTTTTTTGTTGGTGCACAAGACAAAGTACTGCCTTTAATCTTATGAGCATGTTGTAATGTGCATCATTATTAAAGAGCTCCTGACATAAAGGAGTAAATATACATAATGTTTCTCAAAAACAGAGTTTCATCCCATCTCAGGAAAGTGAATGCCAAATCTTTAGCTGCACAGACGAGGTGAAAAGAAGCCCACTAAGAGCTCCTGCCTTTCCTTCCCACAGACCCATCAGTCTGATGGAAGCTGACAACAAGCACCAGGCAAGCTGCCGAACAACAGCCTGCAGACTGGAGGAAGAGGCACTAGGAGAAGACAAAGGAAAACAGACTCAGAGAAGAAGTAAACGTTACAGGCTTTATTGGGACATACCGAGCTAGACAGCTTTTTCTGCAGACAAGATAAAAAAGAGGAAGCAAGGAAGAGGGTACTAACTTTTACTGAAAATCAACACTACATATGTGGGTTCAGAAATATCTTGGAAAAAGAATTGGACCTTCTTATTTCAACAAAATGCTAAGAAAAATTAAGTGCAAGACAGGTTTCTATGAAGACAGGTTAGCTATGTTTATGGGACTTCACCATCACGAATGGGTCAACACTGCCTTTAATGCAGCCCTAAGACACGACTAACGCCTTACTCTTAGTGGTGTCAAAAGTAAATAAGATTGACGAATCATGTATTTCACCAGACATGAACTTTTCCAAGTGACTGACCTAAAGCATTCAGTGAGGAATCAGTTTTACAGGTTTTAATTACAGCTCTAATCATATGCAGTTCACTGCAATCACCACCAATTTCCTCTGTCAGCCACATCTGTACATTACTGACCAACACCTAGGTCATTTACAGAATTTTGTTGAAGCACTGTTTTGGCTTTAGGGGAAAGCCTGTATGGCAGCTGTGCATTGCAAAAATATATTTCAACTTATGAAGAGAGAACTGAGAAAGGAAAAAGGCAAAATGAGGCATAAAAAAGGCTGTAGACATAGCCTTGACAAGATAAATAGAAATCCTAAGACTAATTGGAATATCAAGATAATGTCTTTAAAATGTTTCTGAACACATTTGGTTTTGCTATAATTTTTATTATCATAGGATTAACAATTATTTCTTCAAGTTTAAAAAATACTGCTAGCATTAAGTATGGAGGTAGCATCTGTTATAAACTATATTCTCTTATTTGGCATATAAAAGATACTATGGATAATTAATGCCACTTAAATCTTGACATAAAACTAAGGTCTGAAAAATCTTGTTTGTCTATCTTACCTTGCTTCCTGACAACAAGGCATTTTATTACAGCTGCTCCAAATGCCTATGATACTTGTACAACCTGGAGAACAACCTACTCCTGATCTTGATTAGTGTTCTTTAATGTTACTGCACTAGAAGTAAATAAGCCATTAACATCTGGAGACTTCATTCATTTCCAGTCATTTTTAAAGGAATTGTTTTAGCTACACTGAATTTAAAGGAATGGTTTAAATCCCAAGCAAATGAGGAGAGCAGACACATAGTGAGACACACTGCATTCTCTCCAGAGCTCTCATTTTACTGTCTTGCAGTTTGGGACCTAGTTCTCCAAATTCTATACTTTGTAAAAGATATTAGTAAGGTAATCTTTTAAAAATAAATGTAAAGGATAAGATCTTCTAGTTGTAATTCTGGAAGGCAAAGGCACACTGGTTAGAAAAATCATAGTCAATTCATTTTTGTATGTAATGGTTCCTTTACTTAATAAATCAACTGGCTTTCAATACAAACCATGTTTTGCTAAGCTTATTTTTATGTTCAGCTCATTTAATTTTTAAATTGAATTAATGACTATTTTAAAATGCTGATTGTGTATTTTAAATAGATTTAAACTTCTACCCAAATCCAGCCTTGCACAATGCTGCATAAAGAAGTATCAGCTAGCAAGAAATGCATTGTTCATCATTTTTTAATATAAAGTAAGCGGAAAAAGTCAAACACTTAAGCACTATGATTCCTTAAGTGTATACATAGTATATACCCTTTTCGCTGGGATAATCATAGAATGCTTTGGGTTGGAAGGGACCTTTAAGGGTCATCTAGTCCAACCCCCCTGCAATGAGCAGGACATAATGAAAGACGCTAATGAATATCACATCTTTTTCAGAACGCAAAAAAGCCCACATGCAAAGCCAGATGAAAAATGATTATTTAAAATCATTATTAGAATGGATGATAGAAATCAACCCATCCTGACCCACTTCCACATCACCAAAGAAAATGGAAAAGAAGATAACCTGTATATCTTGAAAGCATCCTTCTCTCTGGCCACTCGGACTGACCTGTATGCTTAAGGCAGGTAGGAGATGTGTCCTAACTAATAGCTAAATATTTTTGTGCTGACTCCAAATATCTCTTACCAAGTGCCTCAATCCACAGTCATTGTAGGGCTGCTGCCTCTGTTCTCCAAAAAACTTAAATATGAAAGATTTGTATTTGCTCCTTATTCTAGGAAATGGTTGGCTGGAATAGACACTCTCACTTACCATCATTATTAGTGGCCTTTCAAAGGCTGAATGATCAGAAATCACATTTAAGATCGCCATTGCTTTGCTACATTTTATTTCAACCAATTCTGTGTTAAAACCTCCTCAGATTTCTTTCACCGTGCCAATAAAATCTGTGGCGAGTCTCTGTATGCCCCCTCACAATATCTTTAATAAAACAGCTAAAACCTTATGACCAAAACAACAATCATAGAATACATTAATCATAACCACAGACGGTGTAGCCATGGTTCTACAAAGTTCATTTTTATTTCAGCATAGTCACAATGCCTCCTTGCCCCTGGGAATTACTGAAGCAATATGTTTAATTATGGACGGCAAAGAAATGGACTGATCATCCCAAAGGCTTTGAAAGGATAAATCACATATTGATATCACGTCCTCTGGTGAAAGCTCTCAGATGCTTTGATGAAGAATAAAGCAAATATGAGAATATGATACCCAGAAAAAAAAATGTCATGCTTGAGATAGCTACATTTTCTGAATAACTTCTGGAACGTCATTTAATATGAGCTGGCTACACAGTAGGTAAAATTATTCTTTATCATGTCAGTACTTAGCCAAAAGACTACTGACACTAAGAGATATATTGCTGGTCGTTTAATATTTCAGCTAACCCTTTTTGTACTTTTAAAGACACCACAACCTATCCGATCACATTAGAAGTTTAGTCCCCTCACTAGCTCAAAGTTTGGAATATATGCATTCCACGTTTCCCCTGCAATTTTTGTATCAATTGGTCAGTGGAGTTCTTTATTTTCTGTTTTAAATCACTGTCCAGTGATGCTGTGTGCTGTTAAATAACTGTTCCGCTCACACCGGTGACAGCTGCGTTCCCATATATCTTTTACTTTAAGCAAACCACTTAAGCAGCACTACAATACTTAGTATTTGTACTGCTGCCTGTGCCTAGGAGCCCTGCTTATAGCAAAAACCCCACTGTGATTGTTTCTAAAGTCTCTCCATTTTTCTCTTGTGCCACTGCAGACAATACGCCTTCTCCCATTAAGGCGCGCCACAGATTTGTGAATTATTTAAGGCAGGTACTTTATTCGCTAAATCCCTGTTAAAAGTCAGCAAGGAAGTCCTATGCCTAGAGCAATCACAGAACATCATCCTTTTTTCTTGTTAAGTCTTTCTCAACCTGAAATTGTTTAGTTGGAAGTAAATAATTTCACAACTTCTTTTAATCTACTAAGAGAGATTTTGTAATATATTGGTTTTGACAATGCTAGGCCCTAGATATGTGTTTCAAAAACTCTTAGACAGAAATCCTGACCTTAAGGATTAGGCAGAAAGAAGCAGGACTAGCTCTTCTTTGCTTCTGATTACAGTAGCATTTTCAGCACCTCATCATTCCTCTGAATGCTGGCTATAAGCCCCTTTGCTCACGATTTGCCTTTTGAAAACCACTGCTACATAAACCTGCATACTGTGTGGACTATATTTGAGGACTGTAAGCTTTTAATTCTTTTAAAAGAGCTCTTTTCTGTAGGTAACAGAAGGCATTACTGAATGACAAGTATCATTATTTTTTAATAGATGCATCAGTACTTTTAGGAGGTAACAGCTACACCTACATTATTGTGGAAAAAGCTGCCTTCTATGTGTGTAAAAAAACGTTAATACGCATCTAACACATCAAACCTCTCTGTTACACTTCTAAAAAGCAATTCACATGAATTTGATCATACACTTTTTCTGATGCTGTAGAAACTGCCCAAAAAAAAAGCTCAAAAAAAATGGGTCAGTCTACAAATAACCTGACAGGAGCTTTGCCACTAGTCTCCTAGAGTGGAAACCCAGCAGAGGGAGCCTGTGACTTCGTTATAATACTCAAAATGCTGTAAAAAAAGATCTACCTGTCTGTGTTCAGCGGGACAGCTGACTCAAGCAGAAAGATGCTAGCGCCAACTTGGTAATGTAATGACACCTTACTGCACTGCGCGATGTTTAAGTTCACTCCCTAAGCTTGGTCTTTTTCTACCAAAGACAGGGGCTGGGATTGTTCAGGGACCTTTCCATGCAGTGTCATGGTCATTTCTTTTTTCTTTCCAATGATGCTAACACCTGAAGCCACGGAGGAGCAGAGGGGTCTGCCTCCTCCTAGGGTTATTCCACTTTTTGATTGACGTACCTCTCCTGTGGCACAGTGGCAAACCCAGCTTCAAGTGCATAGCCGTCTATTTTCCTTAGGAACAGGGTCAAGTACACCCTTCTTTTCAAAATAAAAAATAAATACATTTTTAATCTCCTGAAAACTTTGTTCAAGGAGTCAGATTAGTTCCTGAAGTACTATTGATACTGTTGCTAACACAGTATGTTTCATGCTCTAACAGCACCATGAATAGTACATTCTAGAGAGCATGCTTTCCCAAATTTCTCATATTAACACAACTACATGACGGTGTGTGTAGACTCAGCACAACTACTAACAGGACTGTGTTGGTTCATTGGAAAATGGTGCTTGACTGCAATCGCGACTAAACCAGACTGCCCTATAGATCCCATTGGTATTGCTTGCTTTTAAAAGGTAAATTGGGGTTTTTTTTGAGGCTTGCTCTTTGCCTCAGCAACATGGAAACAGCAATGTCAGTCCTGTCCTGGTTTGTGGGTCGCTAATCCTGAGTCCAACCAGAAACTGAAGGCTGCATTTATTCCTGATGAATCGGATTACTGGTAAAGAAGACAACACAGCACTTTTGTTATCGCTAACAGAGCACAAAATTTCTGCAGGTCTCACTTGCCAGGACTGTGTAGCATTAAACCCACCCAATTCTGCTGTTAAATGTGTCCTTCAGAAGGGGAAACTTTCAGACACGGCTGCAAATGAAGTGTTGCAGAAAAGGACGAAGCAGGACTGTTGCTGTAGCTAGGAGGCTGGCTCAGAGCAGCTGGTGCTGCTACAGTTGGTCAAATGCACTCAGCATCTCTATCCATTGTCTCTCAACTTAAACACTGGAGAGTTTCAAGGAAAAAACAGCAATCGGCCTTTCTTCAAGCTTCTCCTATCCTGGGTCAATGAACAGAGAGGGAAAATATAAGTTTCTCCAGTTACGCCCAGGCCCCAGCATCTTTCACTCAACTGCACCAGGGTCTGGCAGGATACAACTACCTAGTTCAAATGTAGTGGCTCTCCTAGGTCTTGGGAAGGAAACAAGAGGTCCCTGTCACCCTCTTTACTTGAAAAAAGTAGGGAAGCACAGCCCCCCTGCTCTCTGCTGCTGGAGAACTGAAGCAGGAAGGATGTCAGGGAACAGATCTAAGGGCAGAGCCCTTCAGACAACCAACGTGACCGAGGAGGTATCAGTCTGCCTACTGAGAGCTTAGGTGCTGTTCAGTTGAAAGTGGCTGGTCAACAGTCAAGACAGCAGGGAATTGCTCAGGAGGACAAGTCCCATCATGGAAGAAGTGAGACACCCCGGGATGCGATCCTGTCTTACGGCTTTCAAGTGGCAGCTGTCTGCACCCCAGCTGCATGTTCTCTTCTGCCTAGTGGAGGGTGAGAGTTACCACACAGCATAGAGAGCCAACCACTTCATTTCAAGCATCTCTCCCTAGAGTTGCACCCAAATTCAAGAGCATGAATTGAAAAGCATGTTTAAAAACAGTAAAAATATAAGATTTGCAAATTAACTGTGAAACAAACCCAGTGCTGCTTGGAGAGGCCTTTTTCTACATTACAGAATTCTACCCCAACTTTTTTCAACAAACAAGTAAAATTCTTCTTTTCTCCTTTCTTCTTCTTCTTATTATCCACCAGCCTCCTAACACATGGCCGAACCATTCTGTGGGCACAGACCTGGGAACTGGCCAAAATGGATGTATTGGTGATCACTTTTCTGATCCTTGTTTGGAGCTCCTGTGTGTCAACCACTCCTCCACCAGACATCAGAGCAATTTATGGCAGCTGCAAACGAGCCAGAGATCAGTGCTGCACAGATATTGCTTTCCTTCCATTGATGCTCCCCGCACAGGTAGGAGGAAGATTATTCATGTAAAAACTTCTTCATCAGTGGGAAACCCTTTGACTCTGTTTAGTCTCAGTCAGAAAGTACATCCAATACTCGAGTCCTGCAGTTAGCTTATGCCAAAACTGTAGCGCTGAGCTGTCATTTCCTGATGGGAGATCTATCCTTCTGCACTCTAGATATGTGTCCCTGACAATTCTGCGTAATGATGATAAACTTCTTCCAAGCTGGGCACCTTGCACTCTTGTTTGGGTAACAGGCAGCCCAGTGTGCTGTAGCTGTGCTGCCCCAGGATCCCATCCCATTTTTTACACTAGTAAGCAAGGAACATCTGCTCTGCCCGTGTATTTTGGATCAGCTTACTTCCCCTTAACAGCGGGTCTGCTGGTTCACTGGAAGTGAATTCATGCCTTCATCTGTTCCACAGACATTTCTTGTTGTAGCAAAGCTGCCCCGGTGTTTGAACTGGTTGATGTTTGCAACCTATGCAGAGGCACAAGAAATACTATTCTTCCAATTCCAGAGCAGCAGGAGACAGGATTCATGAAACAGCCTTTGCAAAAGACAAAAACTTTTTTTGAGCCCCCCCCAAACATTGCAGTAACCATGGCAGTGCATTTAGTCCGAACTAAAAATTCATGCAGGTCCAGTTTAATTGGGCACCACTACTTGCTCCCAGGAACTCAGGCAGATTGTTCCTTGGAAAAAGGAATTTATTAGTGTTTGTACACATCTGCAGGTCAACAGGGGATGGGCAGAACTTGATCTCCAGTCAGTCAGTAAAGGCTAATATTTTTCAGAGCAAAGATGACCTAAGCTGAGAGTTCTACAAATGAAAATGGCAACTATATCTAGAAACCAAAGCAAGTTGATAAGGCATATGTTAAGAAGTCCTGAAGGTCTCCAGAAAGAACTGGACATTTCCATTCCTTCATTCCTTTACTTATCTGGAATGGAAAGCACCCAGCATCTGACAGGGCATTGATCTAATAAAATGTGATGTGTTTACTTCCGAGGAATACAAATGTGCAAAGAGAAATGTTCATTCTAGGACCTCTTAAGATTATGACTTGCACTGCTGCCAAATTCATGAAGACATAGTTAATTTTGAAGGTGCCACTAAACACAGAAGTGAAATCAGGCGCTGGAAAGCACTGTTGCAAGGGGTAAGAGAAAAGGATGACATCTCTGGTTCATCTCCAAAATTTAAGCTCTGAGAAGCTTAGTCTAGTTTCCTATGGGAAACTGATAATACCGGTAAAGTTCCTTTAAACTGATGTTTGGTTGAGAAAGACAAAGGGACAAGAGCATCGTGCATCACTTCATACATCGGACTTAACAAAACTTTACAGCTGTAGCGATCTCTCCCAGTAGCGGCTACGTGCTCGGTAGCTGGATGGCTCTCATACTCCTCGCCTGGGCTGGGAAGGGCCAGCCAGGTGCTACATGGCAGAAGGTGCCACAAAAACCAGAGACGAGTTGGTGTAACTGGCCCTGGGCGAGAGGGAAAAGGGGTAAACAGAGAGGGGGAGAGATACAGAAAAGAGTGAAAGAGCTCCTGGGCCCCATAAGCTACGTAAGTAGCTGTGTCTGAAGAGAATGGTCTACATCCAGTGTGGTACTGGCCTGGAGAAAACAGTCAGCAGTTTGTATATAGTATATTTGGGTGATTAAAAGTTTTTCTACTGTATCCTTCACTGAGGCATCTCTCTGACCAAATTCCTGCACAGAACCTGTGTGGTTGTACAACCTTTCATCTGTTCCCAGCTCATCCTAAGTACCATTCTCATGCTGCAATTGTATGTAACATTAAAGCTTCACTTGTTTCAACAACAGTAATTATGTTGTTCATGTGAGACCACCGAAAAAGACAAATAAAACTAAAAGATTACACTGAAAGCAACTACGTAATACACTAAATAAAAAGTATAGGATGGGGACAAAGAAAGATTGATTGCTAGTTCCTTGAGAATATCTCTAAAGATGTCCATAGTTCAATTCATCTTAAGTAATACCATCACCTTAATCACTCAGAGTGATGGAAAAGAGCTTTTTCAGTCTCATGCAGTATTTATTTTTTTCAATTTGTCAAAGTCATGTCACCTATTAGATCATTCATATGGCTTTTAATATCAAAGTCTTCATTGACCTGAATCGGTCTTGACTTGGGGGTTGTTACTCCCTGCAAGTATTACATAAGAAATGCTGAAAGTTTTACCAGTATCTAACAGAGATATAAAAATAGAGTAATTTCATGACCCCTAGGAATGGAGTCCAATAATTCACTTAGTAACTAGGTCAATAAACTAGGGTTTCTATGCCAGGTAATTATTCTTGTAAATTCTTGTTATTCCATGTCTTGCCTATAACACCATGTGGCTGGCTCGTAGTCTGTTGAGACTGGTAATAATTTTGTCTGAGGTAGCCTTTAAAGATTGAGATACACCCACCATCAAATTGTACTGGACAGAACTATCTTATCTGACTCAATATTCAGTTTAACAGGAATTCATTTGCCCTTCAAGCTGTGATGCTAGGTCATGGTTCACAGATGCAGCTGTGATTGTAGGGCACAGGTTGAATTTCCACTGTTCTCCAGTGAGAAATTTTTTGTGTCAGGACTACAGGATTGTGCCTGGATAGACCTGTCAAAAACATTTTACCACTTTTCAACTTATCAAATATCACAATGTACGCAATTGCACATCCATTTACTTATACATATCAAGTGCCTTGCTGGGTATCATAACTTATTTGTTCCTCCTTTTTTTGGCTTCCTCAGTGTTTTGTTTAGCATTGTTCACATGGCTCCAATTCACAAAATACGGCAGGTACATTTGAAACATAGGAAGACACGACTTCATTCTATACATAATTAAGCAGCCTTATGTTTTTTTCCTCTTTCTGTTAAAGATACTGAATTCCTCATCTTTCATCATCATCCAGTCCTCTTATCTTCCCCATGCAATAATTCCCAGTCCACCTTCAATGCCTTTAGGCTTGTTTTCTGAGTGTTCAGATCTTCTCCTTCTATACAACAGAACATCCTTCATTCGCAGGCAGAAAACAGCTATGCCTCCTCAAAGCCTCATGGCAGAAGCATCAGAACCAAAAAAAAAAAAAAAGATGGGGGAAGAGACTGGCTGAGAGGAGAGGCTGAGGCACAGCTCTTCTACCCAAACCCCAAATACTTTGTTCCCAACTCAGAACCAATAGTACCGACTGCTAATGAATTCTGCTACAGAAAGTAGCGTTTGGAAAACTATCCATAAAAGGCTTTATAGCTTGTTACTGTGCTAAACTTGGGGAGAGGAATTACAGAAGCACAGAAAAGCAAAATACTAGTCTTTTCTTCATCTGTTTCAAATTAAGGTTCAAGGAAGAGAACCTAATTGCTGCCAGTGTTAGAGGCTCCCAACTGCAATGCTTTCAACATTGTGAGGTTTTTCCCCATTTAAAACAAATAAAAGCTTGATTTTAGATCTTAAGATACTACATAGGGATGCATGGAATGCCCTGATAGTGGCTGTATGATACATGCACAGTGGTAACGGTTCAGTACTTGAGAAGAGTCCTTGACCTTTCCAAAATCTTACATTAATGGAAGAGAAGGACCTGAACTATATATGACAATTTGCGTACTGCTGTGAAGAGCTCAGTGAAAATCTCTGCTTAGTGTATGGCAGCACTGTAGAAAGCAAACAAAAACTTAGGATGCATGAGAGTAATACTGAAATGGTTACTAAAAAGCTACTTTAGCAGTCACCGCTTTGTTCCTTCTGCTGTTTCTCCAGGGCTGTCCTCCCATTATCAAAATAAAATAAAATTTAAAAAATCAAGCAGAAACAGGTATTTTAGAGACAAGTGAGAGATTCTCCTAAGAAGTGAAGCTAAAAAGACTGCAACATTTATTTTCTGGACAGGAGGTAATTAATGTGACAAAGAACACAAAAAGTCATTTTATCTTGTCATGTAAGAACAAAATGATAGCTTATGCTAAGCAGCAAGTTTAAAGACAAAATACCTCTGTGCTCAACCAAGATTCAAGTAAGCTAGGGAATTTATTTCCACAAAATTTAGCTGAGTCCACTCGCACTGTGGAATTTTAACAAACTGAACCTCTCTATAGTTAAGGTGAGAATTTGTAAAAAAAATGTTGGGGTTAACTGCCAGAATTGCCCCACCACTCCAGTTGAATTAAATTACAATTCTTCAGAGCCTGTGTTGTTTAAATAAATATTTTATCACCTTTCAACTCATCAAGTATTACAATGTAAGAATATTTATTCCCGACGGATGTTGTAAGGCCAAGTCATACAATCGACTCCTGGAACTCAGGCCATCAGTTCTGGAAGGAAGGTAAACCCTGGCATAAAGCCAGTCCTTAAGAAATGCAGGTTAGGCATGTTACAGATAACACATTTCAAAATCACCTTCCACAGACATTCATGCAGCTACTCTGAGTCATCTAGTACTGGTACAAGATATTAAACCAGATGGAGCATCGGAAACAAATCCTGAAGAAGAAAGATTTGTTTGTATGCTACTGTGCTTCTCGCTGCAGGCAAGTGGAAGCATTGTTTGGACAATGTCCACCTCGTGCTGTATGTAACACAGTTTGAAAACTGTCACTCAAAGCTGTTCTGCAGCTAAGTGTGTCTCTGCCGTGCAGGAACAGCTTCTTTCCATGCTTACACTTCTGGCGATAAAGGAACAGTGACTTTGGAGCCCGGAGTTTGGCGCACTTCCCTCCAGGCCCTGCTCTGAAGAACATTTGAGTATTTTATATAAGTAATTTCAATCAGAGCCGCAATAAGAGAGACTTGCTCTAGCCATCAGCACACTCGGCTTAGAGGCATCAGCTTAAATTCTTGCACCGTGTCAGAAAAAGAAGGGATGTGAATTTGAATTACCAGGTTAGTGATGAAATCTCAAGGTTACCGCATATAAAAAGGAAGAGACTATGACCCCCACTTGGACTGTAATTTGCTCAGAGCCCAATTTGGTCTTAAAACCTGTAAGGGTGATGAGAGGTGAATACATTCTGCCCTTGCTAAAGGGAAGACATGATGCTTAGTTTGCTTTTACTCCACAGCAGGCCAGACCCTGCCTGGGGCTCTGCGAGAAGAACATCTCCAGCAAACTGGGAGAGACTGCAACTGGGAGAGGGGCGAGGTGGGACGTGCTCCCCAGCTGCAGCTTTACAGCTGCCTTTGGAGGAGGCAGAGATGAGTTACAGGAGGTGAGATGGAGTGCAAACTGCTAGTGTTGTGGGAAGGTAACTGGAAGGAGTTGCAGGAACACGATGGAGAAAAGAGAGCACCATAAATCTGTACCAGAGCTCCATGGATGGTGAGTGATGTAGCCCTTGGCCTACAAATTTTGGCATGGCTTATGTGCCCCACAACGCAGCACTCCCAGGATCTGCATGCCTATCAAAAGATGTCCAGAAGACTTCAAGGGCATAAACTAGGTGCCTGGGACATTTAGGCATAGCCAGCCTTAGTCATCAGCAGGGGAAAAAGTTTTGACTACAAAACTGTCAGGTCTTGGCATCCAGAGTGGGTTTTAGGCAATGGAAAGGTCTGAGGAATGATAAAGAGTGAATCCATAATATCTCTGTTGGGTGGTACAGCTGCATAGGCAGTCTAAAATTTAATTTCATTTCCAGACCTTCTGGATGCCATGTTGTTTTAACCTCTCTCAGGACTGGTTACGACTTTTCATTTATATTAGCTGTTCATTCCCACAGAGAATAAATGCAAAGAAACATAACATTAATTTAGATTACAGTCAGCGCAGAACTCCGATGTGCTATCACGTTACCTCCAGATGTACAAGCAGTGATGCAGCACACGTTCAGACAAAATGCTAACACGCTGACCGAGTACACGAGTAGCACAGGCCCTGTCATGTTCAGCTTACTTGAATCTCAGCTTCTTCCTAGCATATAGGATAAGTATTATAGAGAATTCTCCCCAGATACATGTGCTTGTACTGCTAAAAATAAACCTTGTTTTAGCTCATTTTTTAATCTCTTGAGCTGTTTTCATACTTTCCCTCTGCCTGTGTATGGTATTTGGCAGTTGTCTCCGTTTAAAAGCCAAAGCAATTCTTATTCAGTGAGCTGCCTCTTCTGGATCATTAATGAAGATCATAAATAATGCTGGTTCCTACATCAGTCCTTTATTAGTTGTAACGATTAGCTTTGCTTGTGGTCTTTCAGCCAATTCCAAATCCACAATGTCCCCATCCAAGCCAGCATGAATTAAGTTTTCAAGGAAGATTATCTTTGACACTGCATCAAAAGCCCTATTCAAATGTAAACAGGGTATCAGCTACTGCTCTTTCATCAGCCACTAATTTTATAATTCCGTTATTTACAACAAGTGATCTTGTTTGTCTCGCAGGACTTCTTTATTCTTTTAAGTCATGCTGCTTTATATGCATAGTTCTATTACGCAGATATTTATGAGGCATGTGACATCTAGAAGTATGTCTAAATATTTGCTGCTGAGGAACAATCTGGCTACCTGCAAAATTAGTTAAATGAGGTAAACGACACAACAGCATCATTCACGGGCTAACAGAAGCATAAATTAGTCACTTTAAAGTAGCACCAGCATTGCTTTCAAGCAAAGGTAATTCTAGAGAACTCCACGCTGGCATCATGCCACTTTTACTTAGCGTGATGATCTGCAATTTGTGCCATGCCAATAAGCCACTGAATAGAAATATCAACTTAAGCTATAAGAAGAATGCTGACAACATAATGCAGGAAAACCAGATGAAGGTGATCGAGTCCTCTGAGTCATCTAAATTTTGCCCTACTCCTAGACTGTGGTAGCAGTCTGATGTAGTAAAAATCCTGATGATCTGTATGTGGTTGCCAGATCCTCCCAGGCACATCAACAAAGACAGTTCTGAAGCAAAAGACAGTAACAAAAGTTTCCAGTGGCATACAGTGCCACTAGTATTGCCTGGAAATGTGCCCACAACTCCAGATACAATTCAAGTCATACTTCAGATACAGACAGTCACTGATAATTGACCACTGCCACATTTCAAGGGCAGAGTAAGAGTCATGGGATTAATTTGAGGAAGTGTGGGTTACTGTGCTCTTTAAAATGTAGTTTACTTGGTAAGTAATGGGATCACCATCTGCACTTTTCTTCTGGTTAAAAGATTGCCATTTGGTGCTATAATAAAATTAGGAAAGTGTTATCAATCTTCCCTTTGCCTACCTATTCTCAGTTGTGACTGTGTATAAACCAAGTCTGCCTTGGGAAAAAGGGACTGCTGTGCCAGAAGGCACAGTTCAGGTTACTCTAAAAGAGTTCAAACCTCACACAGAAAGGAGGAAGAGGAGTAAAAGCCGTAAGACAAATCATACCACCACCAACAGTAATAAACAAATATTCACTGCACTTAGCCATTACCTTGCATTGGAAAATCTCAAAGTGCTGCACAATTACCTAACAGGGATTACTACTACCTCATGCTACAGACGACGACGTATTGTCGCTGCCCTGGGAGCACTCAATGCCATGCTTCTCTTTTGCTGGATTTGTCATTTTAAGCCACTGTTCTCTGCAGCCCCACAGGAGGAACTCTGTAAAGTAAGACAGGAGGGCCCACCCAGCTATTTCTGGACCTACGGATGACAAAATGTGTTTTCCAAATCAAGCCTGTTAATTCAAACTACACGTATTTAAAATTCTTTGCCTGATGCCTTTCCTACCTATTCTGTGAGCTTAATGTTCTGATGCCCTTGGAGTAAGGCTGCTTCACTTCAAGGGCCCAGAAGGATGTGGAAGTCCTCTGATGTCTGTCTTGCAAAATTTGAATAAGATTCCATAAAAAAACAACAGAAAATAACTTTCTTCATAGCCCCCATGCCTGAGGGGTGTCCTGGCTAACTGCAGACCCCAGGAAGAATGTTTTATCACCCCTGGCCTGTAACTCCGCTTTCAGAAAAAGGTTTTGCCTTCTTCCCCTGATGCAACCTTGGCTCCTCACACATCATGTGTGACAGGGAACGTCCCTTCTCCACCGACAAACAGCAATCTGAGGTGTTTGATTCATATGGGTGCTTTGGAAATAATCTTCCCGTAGCTCAGGGGAACGGGTGCTTTTAGGGTATTTCTTGTCTGCCTTTAACTACAGGGCATGGTCCACCTCTTAAAATCATCCAGACATTTTCACTAACAGACATACAGTGATGAAGGGGTGCCAAGGCACTGGGAAGCCCTTGGGCTGCAGCATGCTCTTAAGACTGCTTTGGTTTTGTTAAAAAAAAATAAATCTTTACACTAAAGCTCTTCAGACCCAGGACTTCCCCAATTAGCTACAAGAGCCATAAACAATTTTGTCAGCCTTAATACTTAGCTACTGGGGGAAGATTTTGCCCTACCTTGATACAGCACAGATTGACAAGGAGGGATGCAACTGGTGTTTGAAGGCTCTGTGGCAGAGCACGGCGTCGACTGGCTCCTTTTGACCCTTCTGGACTTCAGGCTCTTCCCTGCTTGCAACTGCAGGGGAAAAAACTGCAATCTTTTGCCTGTCCAAGGTACTACGGGAAGTCAGAGGAGGTGGAATAGCATTTTGAGCCTCCTTTTGGGGAAAAAGGCAAAGAGAGCAGGAATTACTGTAATTTATGGGAATCATGTTTAATTTTCCTGGCCCTCCATGGGTGCTTTCCATGTATTAACTCAGGGATTGTTCACCCTGGAGAGAAGGCGGCTCAGGGGAGATTTTATCAACGTGGATAAACACCTGATGGGAAAAAGTAGAGAAGACAGAGCCAGGCTCTTCTCAGCAGTGCCCAGTGACAGAAAATTCTACTTAAATATAAAGAGAAGGCTTTTTTACTATGAGGGTGGCCAAACACAGGAACAGGTTGCCCAGGGAACTCATAAAGATATTCAAAACCAAGTGGACGTGGCCCTGAGCAACCTGCTCTTGTGGACCCTGCTCTGAGCAGGTGTTGTCAAGCCTTGGCCATGCTTTGACTCTACGACTGACCCAAATCCAAATGTAAGTGATTATATTGATACACTGCTCAGAGAGACGGTGTGGATTTTACTCCTCTAGAGATCTTTAGATTCAACTCTGAGTTTGACTCAGCTTACCTGTGTGGTGTTTTTAAAAATTTACTTCACAAGATTTGTTTTACCAAAATAAGCTAGCAGTCCCACAGTGCTTAGAGAACAAAATCAAAATAGGACAAATGCATTCCTACCATAACTCTGTCTACATTTTGTCTTCTGGACGTGTAGCAGTTATATAAGCATTATTCCCAGGTATTTTCGCTGGCATAATAAAAAATGTGTATGTACGAAAACAGCAGCCTGGCATAAGAAAGCTCATGATAGATTCAGCTCTGCAAGACCAAGAACAAACAAATCAGTATTTATCTAAAGAGCCTGAAGAAGTTCATTTTGCTGTTCTACTACAAAGAATTTTCCCCCAGTTCATATTTGATCAACTCATGTCTGATCAAATTTAAACAGCTACACGTGGAATGTGTACCTTGGGGTCCATTGCTATTATAACTGCAATTTTGACTAATTAATCACTGGCTTAGCCTTAGAAAACGAAAACAATTAGCTATTTCACAGATGGCAAGTAGAAATATCTAGAGATCAGGAGTTAGCTTTACAAAGGGATGAAGAACCTTAGCGAAAACGGCACGCTCAAAGTCCTATGAATATCTATGGCAAGGCCGATGCTTCCAACCCTGGCCTGCACTACTACTTTACTGCAAGACAATCTTTGCTTTTGTTAAGACAGTTCCAGTGAGCCACAAAACCCCACATTTGGTGATGTTGGATGAACCTATAAGAAACGTTTATAAAAATAAAAGGATAGATTTCCATTGACTTATGCTGCTGGTGAATATGTAAAATGGCTGTCACTGAAGATGACAACTACAACATTGAGCTTTATCTTTACATTAGCAACAAAAGTAAATCACAAGAACAGACTAACTTTAACCTCCAGACACTTCTGCAGATTTCACTTATTGCCTGATTTCTAACGTGTACAAAATAATTGACTTAGTATGGTCCTCTCCAATACATTGTTCCAACTATACTTCCACAAAGGAACCCTATCACTTCACAGATGTCCCCTGAATATATAATGGTACATCTGGCGTTACAACATAGAATAATATATTCCCAGTTTTATTTGGGGAACAAAGGAAAGGCGATTCTCTAGTTGGCATTAATGAAACAAAGCTCCTTCAGTTGAAGAAGCTTCTCATTTTGTAGAGCACAGCACAGCTTCTGCGGGTCAATGATCCTCCGTCTTTACATGACCCCTACCTATTCCACTTGTTCAGAGGCTTTTCCTAACGAATGCAGCAGCAGCCCATTAAAAGACAGCGGGATAATAGCAGGTCATGAGCTGGATGTGAGTCAGTGTCACACTGGTGTGAGATGCAAACACCTTACTGAGCTGTATAAATAGAAACAAGACCTGGAAGAAACACAAAGTTATCCCTCTGTTCAATGAGAAAGGCCTGTGCCAGAACCATGTGTCCAACTTCTGGCACTCTTCAGGAAAGGCTGGAGGGAGTCCGGCAGAGTGCAATGGGAACGACTACAGGTGCAGAAAACATGGTATGCACGGGAAGATTGGAAGGATTAGGAGCGTTTGTTCAAAGAAGAAAAGATTAAGCATGGAAATTATGACCGTCTTGAAATACACGAAGAACTGTAAAGAGGAACAGAATTTCTCACTATTTCTCAAGGGACAGGACAAGGAATATGAGGCTTAAATTACAGCAAGATTCAGATTAGTCATTAGGCTAGACTTTCTAATAGGGAAGCTAACAAAGCAGTGTCTCAGACAGCCCAGGCAGAGTGCAGATCCTCCATCCCTGGGGGTACGAAGAGCAGGTCAGAGAGCCTGCCAGGGATGACACAGGCACAGGTACACCTGCCTGGGGGCTAGATGCCTGCCTGAATTACCTCTCAAGGTCCCTATAAGTTCTTTTGATTCTGGTAGGGATATCATTCGGTTGTCAGGACTGAGCAGACAAACTGCAGAGCACTGCCAGTATGGAATATGCAGTACCCACTCTTTTCCAACTCTGCACCGACCTACCCGTGGAGAGCTGCTCTGTCCCACGCTGCTTCTAGCCCCAGGCCCACACACTTTCAAGAGCAGCTTCCTTGATGCTGAAATACAAATTTGACCAGCACATCCTCAACTTACAATCCTCAATTACGTTAACATTGTACCAATGAAAGAACAGAAGTATTCTGTGAAGAAAAAGACTAGCCACACAAAATAACTAAATGCCTTGGACAGCTAGAAGGTGTATTTATCTGCCACCATCTTTTTCCCTTGGGTCATTCAGTGCTATCTGACATCAATTCCATTTCACTCATGATCCACTGTTCTTTAACAAGAGATATTAAGCGATTAAAATAATAGGAATGCCAATCTGCTGCAAAAATAGATTTATGATTCTGCTCTCAGACATCAAAATATACCGAGCTGAGAAACACCAAATGACTCAGCAACAGCTTGGACTGCTATTAAGATACTTCTTGATCATGTTTGCCTAAAATGAAATAGCTATTTCCATTATTTTGCCTTGCTACTCCTACAAAAATTAATCAGCTCACTAACTATCACTTGAAAATAATCCTACAACATAGATAAGAAATAATTGTTTTTGACAGGGTATTTTCACGGAGCTGGGTTGTAATGGAGTGGACAGAAGGTTACGCAACATCACTCGGTGCTTAATCTCATGCTTGTCAATGGTCAAAGAACTGCATGACTGACACAGACAAAAAGGCATTCTGACAGACTGTCTTATCAAAAATGGTGACCTGATTGCATATATTGAATTCTGATGTTTTAAAAGGAGGGTGGAACAGAGAAGTTGGCTGACAAACAAAACTCCCATTTACAGCAAATGACTTACACCGTGCTGTGACGGGATGCTCCCACAGCAGCAGAGCAGGACCACGGGACTCACCCATTTTAATTGCCTCCCTGAGCCTCTCTACGGAGCTCCTCTACTCCTTGGAGGCAAGGCTGAAGACAGCGGTTTACTAGCTGAGTAGCTCTGCAGTCTTTATGCAGCCTGTCAATAGGGTGGTAGGCTGTTTTAAAGACTGTCCAGCTGAATTAACAGTGAGAAGTAGGGTCTACTGATTTAAGGGAGGAGAGAGGAAAGAAGAAGATGATTTCTATATTTGGGCTCTGCTAGTTGTGGTGCATAGCTGTGCTATTATTTACATACAAGTCTAATGTTCTAACGATGTGTATTAAATGACTACAGAGAAACTTAAGGCTTAATTTTATCCTTCCATTTCAGTGGTGTAAAGTGCTGAGGATGTCATGCTTTCATTGGTAATTGCTGGTAGCCTTGTACTCTCTTCTTCCTCTCAGGAGCAGCTCAGTCTTTCACATTTCTGCTTCTTTAGCCTGGTACCAAAGTAAGGTTTACTAACAGCACTACCGTTTAGGTTACATACTCATTTACAGTATCATATGCGTGTAATAGGAAAATGTCAGTGTCAGAAGGATGGCAATGTTCATGAAAATGCCCATATTTGCTTCCAGACATTAGGTAGTTATCTTGGTTATTCCTTAGAGAAAGAAAATATGAAATATAAGACATAATCTTGTGCTCTGAATTTGCAAGCGCTGAATGTGATGACAGCTATTTTTGCAAGTGTATGAGCCTATGCAAAGAGAATACTGTGACAGAAGGGTGACAAACAAAAATCATGCAGACAAAAATAGTAATTTTCCTCAACGAAATACAGTTTACTCCTCTGCCCGTTCCCTAACCTGTTTTCTCCCTGTCTGTACTCTTCTGTTGAACTTCTGTCTTCTTCTAAATCGAGCAATTAGCCATCAGATCCACACCAGTTTGCCAGAGAACCTGATTTTAGTTTCAAATGCCCCCTGCTCTAGGGTCTACGTTATTTCTCGCCTTTTTCCCTTCGTCTTTGAATTCTGCTACACCTCTGCAGCTCTCCATTTTTATATTTTTGCCAGTAACTTATTCTTTTGGTTTTTTATTGGCTCTTTCTTTCTCCTCGCTGTTCAGCCACCGCCAAACGTCTTTTTTCCCCCGCCTGCCTGTTTCTCTGCCTTCAGACACTCCACCACAGATGCACGTTCTACACATGCACTCTTTCTTTCTGCTCTGTCATCCAGTGTTAACTGTCAGTCAACACAGTCAACTGTGGCTTTTTGTCCTTTCTAAGAACCATGCCAAAAACCACTATGAGCCTTTGTCATGGAGGAACACATAAACGGCAGATATAGCTATCTGTAGAAACACAGCATTGTAATAAAGTTCTTTGACATACGTATAAAATACAACATACAAAAATCTGAAAAACCTAAGGCAATAGATTTAACAAACTTCCTGCACTGTGCCACCAAACTGCCCACAAGTAACGAACACTGTGAAGAACAGTAGCGTCCACCCGCGCCCTGCACCTCTCTGCTGGAGAGATCCCCTGCTTCTCTGCTTCAAACGCTCTCACAGCTCCAGATGCTTCCAGAGATGCAGTCACCAGATACACTCCACAGGTCCAAAGAACTGCTCAGCACCTCTTCCACAGAAGTGCCCTCGTTCCAATTCCTGCGTTTTGTTCCACAGATCTCATCCTCAAGCCAGAGGCAGCACCTGCTCTGCTCTGCAAAGGACAAAGACACTGCGTTTAACACCTCTGCTTCTAGCAGGCTGAGGACAAACTCCAAGGGGTGACCTCAAAGTTCACCATGGTGATGATGAGGAAGACAATTGAACTGACAAGGTTCAAGAGTCAAATTCCAGTATGTGAAATTTAAAGGAGTAAGTAAGAAGAAGGATGGGGAAGTAGAGACCTATTTTGGGTACAAGAAATGCTTCTGGATAAATATATTTCTTTTTTTGTTAAAAACTGATATTATAAGATCAGTATTACCGCTTGGGTTGCTTTTTCAGCACAAAGATGCTGCTGCATAGGCAAACATTCTTCCAACAGCACAAAGCAGTACAGAGATATGACACTGCTTTTGTACAAAACTGTCTTTTTAGAAGATGATGGCAGATGAATACCACTCTTCAGCTATAAGCAGTTGAAATCCGTATTTCCGCAACAGAATATATAATGTATGTAGCTAAACTTGTGTCAATCAAACCTCCAATCCTGGCAGGATCCACACCAAACCCTCTGTACTACAGTGCTTTTTTTACTGGCTGTTAAAGAATACACTTGAAATTCAACATTTTCAACCCCAAGTTTTCTACTTTAACTCTACAACTGGATATTCAGTGCCCATTGTGTTGGACTGAATCGAGACAGCCATTACCAAGATGTCCCCACCTCATAATTTGAAGGCTGTTTAAAATAAAATAGATTTGTGTTGCCCTGCTGAAGAGAAACAGAGAAATTCTGAAATGTAGACTCAAACTATTTCAGAATGCTTTCTAAAAAAATCCAGAGGCAAATAATTCCCTTTGTTTCACTGTTTACTTTAGAAAACTCCTATTTTCAACTCTCAGCTTAAATTCAGAAATTTAAGCAAATTTATACAAAATCTAGCCCCTGTGTGTGGTTTGGGAAACCACGGCTAAAAGAATGTACATTTAAAAGAGGCAGGCTAGGTTCAAAAGCTTTTTATCTTTACTGTTATCTCATTTTAATCCTCTGTGGCAAAAACCCAACATCCTGGCTGTGTAGTGGTCTGTGTAAAATGAAATAACGAAATCAGTACAGCTCCAGCTAGCACCACGGTATTTGACATTTCAAACACCACAACGTTTCAGATAAACTGGCAAATTCTTCCACAGAGAGAAAGGACTTTAATGGGCACAGGGAAGGACTGAAATCTCACCTCAAAAGACAACCCTTCCCTTTCAGGTGCAGGTGAGATGAAAAGCCTAACACGGGGACTCTGTGCTACAGCACTTGGAGGTGCATCCCCTCTGTGGGCATTTTGCAGATCTTCCTTTCTAAGATCAGTCCATTGAGTGCCTTTCATAAACACTATGTTCAGCATTAATACATTTACATTCCGCTTTAAAGAGCTGCAAATGAACATGTCCTAGGCAGGATTCAGGAAGCTCATTCCTCTCATGCTTTCTGAATTTTTTCCCAAGAGATTAAAAAAAAAATAAAAATGTGGAGCAAAATAACCTACGATAGTCTTTAAACACTAGCCGGAGGGAAGACTCTAAGGAACAAGTAATATCATCCAGAGTTGTCTGAAGAGTTGAAAGAAAATAATTTTCATTCATTTTTATCTTCTCTCCCAGAATATTAAGACATTCCTCTCATGCTTTCTGAATTTTTTCCCAAGAGATTAAAAAAAAAATAAAAATGTGGAGCAAAATAACCTACGATAGTCTTTAAACACTAGCCGGAGGGAAGACTCTAAGGAACAAGTAATATCATCCAGAGTTGTCTGAGGAGTTGAAAGAAAATAATTTTCATTCATTTTTATCTTCTCTCCCAGAATATTAAGAAATACATTGGCTGGACTTGTCAGGTCCCATGCACTACACATCAGCCTGTTCCAGCACCTTTTAAAGCCAGTCCTACCTTTTCTTCCCTTGCTGTGGCACCCAGATCCCAGACATCGCACGGCTATTTCTATTTTCCACATACCAGGTGAAGTTGGTCAGTGTGATTTGCCATCTTGTGAGGTCCAAGAGAAAAGAGGCTCTGGTGATAGTCAGCAGCCAGGGTAAGTATGGTTTTTAGGAGGGCCCTACACTCAACGGAGTCCTGCTAGAAAGACCATTGCCCTTTCTGGGCATCCTATAACAGAATAACATCAGAATTGTGCCCTCCCTGTGATGGGACAACAACCTCGGAAACACGCACCTAATCATGACATCACATTTGTTGGAAAAGGCAACTGAGATGCCCCTCTGCCACAGAGACAGAAAGCTGAACCACACAGTGGCATGAAAGAGCTTAAGGTCTCTGCAGGCTCTCAAGACTCGCCCCAGTGCGAACTGGTTTGGCCGTGTTGCTGGCATAGCGTGCTGGTTCAGCTTGTCACCGCTGCAGCTGCAGGCAAGGGTCTCTCACGGTGTCCTCCAGGTCTTTCAAAACGACAGTCTAATGAAACCACAGCATCAGGCGGTCATGCAAAATGCTGCCCTGCCTCCTACACGGTACCACTGCTATCCATCGCTGTCTTTTCTGCCGCAACCCAGAGGCAGTGGAAGCCAGTCAAGCCCATCGGCTCAGCCAGTTATTAAAAGAAAACCTGAGCTGTGCTAAAAGGCGGTAACATCTTAGCAGATGGCGATGCAAGAAGCCACTTGAACTTCTGTACCTTTTCCTCCGTCATCTGACAGTTACATTGCCAGAAGGAAGTGCAACTACCGAGACACACCATGCTCCATCAACCATGAAATGGCAAACATCACTGAGAAAAAATGAGGGGAGGATAAAATACCATCTAAAGAGGGGGATGCAACCACCATTTTAATGGTGTCTCACTACTGTTTGCACAAGCAAATAGGGACTGAATGAAGAGAATTAAAAGCAGGACTGACAGATTTCTCCAAGAACATATAACGAACCAACACTACGAGCATCAGAAAAAGAGGTACCCAAAGAAGACAGAACAGAAACAAAATTTCCCCCGAACAGTGAAGAAACACAGCAGTTAAGGACAACTAAAGTACATGCACCTTATTTATATGTACCTTACACAAATGACACATTGTTTCTGCCAAAACAATATTTTACCCATCTCTGCCTGGGAAGCACTGACTACAATGTAATGGAAATTAAAGAAAGAATGAAAACAAATATCTTTCCTAATGCATAGCGCATCACAAAAGTCAGATGCTGTTAAGCCTTGACTGTTGAAGTAATCCTCACTCATGCAAAAACTCCCAATTAATTCATCAGGGAGAAATGCTGTATTAGCCTAAAACTCTGAAAACCAGCTGAATGCAAATGCATTCTTCACATGAGGTCAATGTTATTCAACAGACTAGAACCTTCAGGACAGTCTTTCTGCTGAAGAACATGTGAAGCTTTAAAACATCGAGACTCTTTAGCAAGAAACTGAAGCATCAGGGCACAACAGCTGAGCTAAATTGGTGTTTACTGAAATAAAGCAGTCTCCTTCCTTCCCTGCCCGGAAAAAACAAAAACCAAACCCACAAGATAAATTATAAAATTTTCTCAAAAAGCCTTTCTTCAAGGGCAAGCAATTTCTTGTATATAGGTCACCATTTGACTTCCTCAGAGGAAAAAAAAAACAACATATGGGCAGCAGCGGCTGTATTTCAATGTAAGGAATGGATTTCACTTTGTGCTGGAAATGTTTGCACAGCATCCTCAAAAAAAAGAACGTGGGATACAAGAAAACATCCTGCAGTGAGCCATGTGAGACTGTGCACAATCAAATTACAGGAGGTAGCATTTTCCAGTGGTTCGAATCACAAGATGTTGCTTCTATTCTGGGATGTACCTGGCTTACCGTTTGACCTTGGGTAATAAATGACATGCATTCTCTCTGGGCATCCCTTTCTTCATTTGTAAAAAGATGCAGGGTCTGGTCTGTATTAGGATGGGAACATTTATCAGAGGACCCAAATTTTCCTCAAGCATGAGTACATGTAGACTAGAAATCATTATAATTTTCCTCATTAAGGAGCAAAATACTTTAATTAAGTTTTAATTTTTGTTAAAATAATTAAAGTTGTTTTTATTAATACTTAACAGTTAAATTATTTTGATTTATTTCTTGCACTATACATTTAAAATGACAATGTGGTGACAGAATAAGTAATACTATGGAAGGATGTCAGCCTCCTGATTAAAACACCAGCAAGGAGACATTTATTGGCAAAATAAGCCCCCCTATGATTGTACTTCACCCACCTGCTAAATGGATTCCACAATAAGTGCGTACCTGTGCTCATCTGTGGGGACGTTTAACTCTTTACAGCTGCATAAAGTATAATTTTTCAACAAGCAAGCAAGCAGAGAGAAGAGCTTTCCCCTTCCTCGCACTGCCTGTCTGTCAGAGGGGATTGCACCTACTCTCCAAACTGTTCAGCGATTGCTCTCAAGGACGTAAGACAAATGGATGAAGGAATTAAATGAAGCAGTAGAGCGCAGGGAGACACCTCATTCAGCTGGTATGTCACGACACCATCATAAGCACTGGCGTGGGTACTGGCCACACTCCCGCAATGCAAACTGAGCTAACGGGGATGCCTTATTCCTCAGTGAGGAACCATCCCCTCAGGCCAGCCCTGCGCGCACTGCACGTAGGATTGTGATGCGCCTACACAACTTTCCTCTCATAGAAAATGCTGCCAGAATGAAAAGTTTAGTTATGTTATGGTTACAAATAACATAACCATTTTTATGGTTATGATTGTCAGACAATCCTATACAAAGAAACAGTTAGCACGTATGGTATGCTACTTTAAATGCTTAGCGCTGTAAGAATTTTTGTTCTAGGCAATCAAAACATTAAAGTGACTTAACATTATTCTTGCCTTCTCTGGATACCCTGGAGGCTCCCGAGTCCTCCATTAAATGAACTTCCTTGGACTCTTGATTGCAGTGACTGGTATTGGATGGGGCAGAGCCACTTGTTTTTACATCATTTATTTACTCGTAATAGTTGTTTCCTCTCCCAGGAGGAAAGCAAGCCAGAAGCGTATGAACTTGCAAGTCAGTGGTTAAAAAAGGAAACACAGACTGGACCTGACAAGAGGACAGGAACAAAAATCCAACAAATGCCTGCTCAGATACCGCACTGACCACTTAGCAACAAACACCACAGCAAACAGAATCAGTTGCATTAATTATTATGCAGTAGTCAGTGGAAGCTCTGAATTGCCAGCACTGACAATGACAATATCCGAGGGTAAAGTCCCGACTACTGAAACCAACAGCACGTTGAACCATAATCACATCTCACGCTTCCAGAAAAAAACAGCTCTCATTCATGAAAAGCACCAAAATAGATGGCCAGATTTCCAAAAGACTACCAGCTTCTGTATGCTGGGGTCAGTAAGACCAAGTGTCTCTGAAAGTCTGGTTCCTTGCTTGCAAATTATAGCACAGCACCTCTTCTTATTATAAGGTTCCTTACCCTGTTTTACCCAACGCTATTCCTTTTCTTAGGCACTTCATTTTACGGAAATATTCTTGAAAAGCCCGGGGTTGCTCCTGCCACATGATTCACCACCTGGCAACCAAGAGCGGATGCTCTGGGTGTGCCCCGGGGAGCGCCCGGCAGCGGGGGGCAGCGCTCGGCT
>NW_009602593.1:0-471 GCF_000690535.1 Cariama cristata | reverse complement strand
TAATAAGGAAGACAGGTGAAAGATTTTTTTCTTTTTTTTTAAATGCTCCTTATCTCTCTAAAAGATGAATCAAAGAATAATCCTGCTGTTTATTCTTCTCGTAGTTCTTGAGGGAGGACTTGAATTACCATGACCCAACAGTCAAGCACAGCACCTTCCACGGAGAAGACAAGCTCATTAGTGTGGAAGATCTCTGGAAAGCCTGGAAGACGTCTGAAGGTAAAAAAGACAAACAAGCAAATTGAAAACCCCACCCCCCCTTGCCATAAAATTAATAAACACTTTGGATTTCGTGTAACCTTGGCAGCAGTGTGTGTACCTCCCAGGAAAAGTACAGTGCTGCTTCTTTTGCTGCCTTGTACAAGTACTCTTCTAACTTCCTTTTTCTGGGGGGGCCTTTCAGGATTTCGTTGGTCTTGGTACTTCCCAGCTGTGAATGCTGGCATCTGAGTATGGCCATAAAAGTATAAA